>NC_060274.1:105693241-105750385 GCF_021613505.1 Equus quagga | reverse complement strand
AAATATACACAAACACAAACACACACACACATATATATATTCCTCCAGATACCATGGCATGGCATTTATCCGGCTTTCCTCCAAATCCTAAACAGTGCTTCTCAGTCTTCTTTGCCAGCCATCCTCTTCTATCCAGCTCTTAAATGTTGGAGCTCCTCCAAGGTTTTCTTCTCAACCCTCTCTTCTATGTACGTGCTTTCCTTAGTTTTTTCCATGGCTTTGTTTTTTAACATTGTATGTATTTACTCTTTTGTTTATGTATAAAAATGTTTACCATGGAAATTTTCAAACATACATAAAAGATTCATCAACATCATTTTTTTATAATCCAGCTGCGTAGTGACCAATATAGGATGAATCTTGGTTCATTTATAACGCCTATTAGCCACCCACCTCAAGTTGGACCATTTTTAACCAGGCATATATTATTTATCCTTTACATAATCCAAAGGGTTTCTTTAAAAACATAGCCATAAAACAATGATCTATTTTTCTTATATTGAATCAGTGTTAAAATCTCCTTGATTGCCCCATTTCAATAATTGTCTTTTTACATTTGCTTTGTTTAAATCATCATCCTAATAAATTCCAGAGATTGAAGTTTTTTACATGGTTTTTAAATTTCTTTTAATCTAGAACAGATCCCTCTCCCTTTTTACCCCAGTTCACTTCTTGAGGCTATCAGTCCTTAGTCTTACAGAATTTCCAATACCCTCTCTTTGGCTAATTGCATCTTCATGATGCCAGCAGGCTCTCAACCTCAATGCTTTCTGTAAACTTAATTAGACCTAGAGATATGATGCAATTCATGGTAAATTTTTAGACAGGAATATTTCATAGGTGGTGCCATTTACTTTCAGTTGCTGTGCATTTCCAATCAAGAGATACATTACGTCTATCTCTTTAAGCAGTTAAAATTGATCAGCAGGTTCCAATCTTAACCATTCATTGTAACGCTTTTCTATCAACCTTTCACCCAATGATTTTAGGAGCCACTGAAGATCACTTCTTATCATTTATTCCCTTTGTCTACATGTTTTTAAATGTCATATATGCTGGTGACTGATTTCATATTCACAGTTCCAGCCTTCATTTATATCCAACTATCTATAAACCTTCTCTGCTTGGAGGTCTAATACATGCATCCAAGTTAACTTTGCCAAAAAGAAATACTAGTCCCTGCCCTTAATCCAAAACCAAATCATCTTACCTCAGTAAATGGATGTATCAGGTGGTGAGTTTCTCTTCCCAGAAACCTAGGAATATTCCCTGACTCTTCTCTTTCAGTCTGTATAATCTATCTATTATTATATCTCATTGGCTCTACTTTCCAAATATGTCCTGAATAGAGCAAAATCAGGTTGCATGTCCTGCTACAACACTTAACCATTCTGCTATAATCTCACTCCTCATCGAATACAATCTTCTAATTACCTTCCCCGCTACCATTCTTTTCTCCTACATATCAGCCAAAGTGATCCTTTTAAAAATAGATCTCGTCTTTTCCCTATAAAATCCCTCCAAAACTTTTTTTATTTCAATCAGCATACAACCCAAACTCATTAGTATGGCTAATCATATCTACCTAAACAGGCACTAATCTCTCAATCCTCCCCTTCTGTACTTCCTACACTGTCCTTAACCTGCTCATCAAACACACCTACACTGTCCTTAACCTTCTCATCAAACTCAGTGCCTGTGTTCCCATCCAATGCTTTTATACGTGCTAGTCTCTCTATTTAGAATGCTCTTCTCAATATCCTCATGACTCCCTCGCATCACTTTAGTGTTAAGCTCAACAGATCTTTCCTGAACCTTCCAAGTAAAGCAGCAACCTCATCAACTCCTAATCAATTTCTGTCATATTACCATAACACTATTGCATAGTAATTATCATTATTTGAGTTTGTCTTATACATCAGTTAATTAACTCATGTAATTCTTATTTGTTTCCTCCAACTAAAATATATGTTCCACATAATTAAAGGACTCTGTGTTTTTCATCTTTAAACCTAGAACAGTGCCAGACACATGGCCTGTAGTAAGAACTCAGTTAATTGTTGAGTGATTTGCAATAAAAACATCCATTGAAATAACTTGCAAAGAAAATTTTCTAATGAATCAAAAGTAGAGGACACAAATTTGATTAAAATAAAGCTGAGAACTACTCAAATTAAATCCAAAGGCATTAAACAAAGGATGTTTCAGCATTAGATATGATAAGTTTATAAAAGAAAACATCTCAAAAATGATGATAATCTGCTTCAAAAGAGAATTACTTAAAAATCATAGGATTAAGGAAAGACTTTGAGAAAACTGAAAATTTTCCCAAGTATATGTTTGCAAATAAGTTCTCTTTATGGTCTTATTTTGCAAGTCAAGTATGATATTAAATTCATCTTATCTTAGTATGAAATATTTTTTCATAACGATCATCTCCAAAATTAAATATAGAAATAAAACCTATTTTATTCCATATATTTTATGATACATAAATAAATTTTCATAAATATAAAAGTTACAGTTATAATCTACACTTTATTGTATGTGCTATTTTAAATTTTTCAGTGTTTAAAGTCCCAATGCAAACTTAATATTGCTAATTACTACGGCATTTCATTCCCGTTTTTAGTTTACCCCTTTCTAGTACCAATTATCTGAAAATAGTAAAAACCACTTGTACATATTTTATATTTTGCATTTACTTAAAATTAAATCTACCTTAAAGGCTTTTTTTCCAAATTAAAATAGATAGATAAAAACATCAAGAACCACGCCAGACATACATAGAATGTGTTCAGTAAATGTGTTTCCTTCACTCTTGTATAAATATACCTAAATTGGGTGTGGGGAAGGAGGAAGCAGATTTAATTTATCTCAGTGACACTTTTTAATTAGGCTTCATCTAATCCTCTGGGTTTAATTGTGTGTCACACAACATAGCTTCTATGTCTTTTCCCCAAAGAGATAAGGCCCCTTTATATGCACTTTTACCATTGGGTTCATAGCAGACAAAACATAAGCCTTAGAAATGGTACATATATTGACTTTACTACTTACAGTAGTTGAACACTGTTGCACTTTGGGGTAAATGTCTTAAGTTATTTTAATATATTTTATTACTCATAAAATTAAGCTAATCATCATATCTCATAACTATTTGACAAGGTTGTTAGGAAGCTCATATGAAATCACAGACATACTATTTGAATGATTGTACCACTGTTCAAATTGCTGTTATTGATTAGTAATATTAACAAATAATTTACTAGAAGGGAAAGGTCAATTTTCCTGTGTCTTGTTCCAAGTTCAATCTTGAAGTAATCTGTAATACTGAGGGGCATCTCTCTGTGGCTATAAGGCTTAATTTTCCCTTAACTTACTTAAGTTCTGTTAACTCATAATGATGATAATGAAGAGTTTGTTTTACCACTGTCTAGCTCATCTGGGTTCTGCATTACATTATATATTCAGCATATCAACACGAGGTTAGACAGGTATATTAGGAAATAACAATTTTTTAAAAAATCATTTTGAATGAGTGACTAAATATTAGGGCAGTTCTATGATTGTTGAATATAGTGAACCACAAGACTGGAGAATGTGTTTCTAAAAAATTAATTGCTTCCAGGCCTGCTTGTCAGTTTCCATAGTAACAGGCCATATATTGCAAAGTAAAATATTTAATTGCTTATGGTAATATTTTCCATAGTTTCTATTCTAGAATGGTCCTTGAATTGATAATGCATCCATCTAGCAACCACTGCTGGAAAACACATTTATCTACTAACTCAAAGCTTGATTGTCATACTCAAGGCATCCTTGTGACATAAAACATATTTCTTTTCATATTAATTGAGACCAGTAACCAAGGTATTGATCAGACTGCCTCATGGCTGATTCACGTGGTTTGTCATATTTAAATAGCTATTGCTAACTAATATGACAGCCAAAAACAAAAATAGATTAAATTAATATGACTGATGTTTATTTATTTATCTGGCTACAGTCCTGTATGTTGCAGCTTGTTTAGTATTAGATGTTAGATAACTGACTCTGAATGTCTTAGTAATATTTCTAAAACCTTTTCACTTAGTTAGTATTAACTCGATCTAGAACAACATTCCAAACCAAAAACAGGTTTCTTTTACTGCCATAAACAGGTCCAACGGTAAAGAAAGTTTAACATCTAAAAACATAACGGCATCCGTTTGCCCCACAGCTACAATTCATTTAAAAATATGTAACCATCCTCTTTCTTGTAAGCTTTCCACAAACAGACTTAGTATTAAAATTCAAAACAACACGCTTTTTTCCCACGAGCATACATTAGTCAGTCATTGCGTGATGCTATCAAATTAAAATAATTTTGGATGTTCTCTACATGGAAAGAGAAGACCCCTAGGTCTTTTCTGTTTTCTCCCTAGGCCCCTTTACTCAACTGGGAAAAGGCATTGTTGTAAACATTCAAAAGTCTCTGGAGCCCATGGCAGTGCCTGGCACGGAGCAACCACTCAATAAACGCTGACAGAGATCCCAGACTCATGAGCCTTCAAACCTCACCACTCTCTAAAGCAGGATTCCACTGAAACCGAAAAGCTCATAATCCCTGTTCACAGACGTCCCAGGTATCTCCATTCACCTCAAGCTCCAATTAAACAAACTTAATTTTAATCCACTGTAACAGTCAAAAGACCCTCATGCGTGAAACAGGACTGGTAGGATGCGGGGACACAGGGCCTGTACGATGACCAAAGATTTGGATGCCAAAATCTGAAACAAGCCACGCTTGCTAGAAAACAATTAAGTTTCCTCAGCGCTTAATGCAAGGCCACAGAGACTTGGGATATGGGCTACCTCGAATGGCCACAGGAGAGGTACCCAGAGTCAGCTGGTAAGGGTTGTACTTGGCCTGCGCTAGGCCTGGCACCCACCTTGCTCCTCTCCAGCTCCAGCTGCAGCGGCCGTGTCAGCAGTCTGCCTCCAACGCCTGCCGCCATCTCTCCTCCCAAAGCCAAAAGTGAAGCGGAGCGCAGTACTACGCGTGGCATTGGTGTGGGGGGCCCACCCCAGGCTCTGAAGCCTCACCACAGGGAGACCCAGCCGCTGCTCTTAGGAGAGCGTAGCTCACGTGGCAGTCACGTGATGCACGCGGGGCGGGGCCACGCAGGTGGTTTTGACTTCCCAGTTGTTGAGAAAGAAGCGCGTGGTTTTTGGTTGTGGCGGTTTTTACCTTCCCCAGACCATAACTTTGTTTAGATGTAGCCTTTTATTGGCTTGGTTTCTGCTGCTCCTCGGTACATCCTTTGCACTTTGGCACTTTTCTCCGCCCAACAGTGTTAGAGTTTTAGGGGATGGTTTGCTTTTTGTGGGGCTAAAGGCCGTAGAATGTGGCTTTGTGTTCGCCTACTCTGCAGCTGCTCTCAACAGCCTTGGATGCCAGGAGAGCTCACGTTTCTCTTCCACCTCTCTTGCCCTTCTGGCAGCAACATGACTCCATCTGGTTTTTGTGATATAGTTATAAAACAAACAAGAAATGATTTTCGTGCAGCAATGCTCTCGGTCCCTACTACACCTCAACCTTATCCAATCTCCCCCTATAGTTTCTGAAGTTATAACCCCAACAAAAATAAGAATAAACCTAAGGTAGAAGTATCCTATAGCTTACATGAATGGAGGTCACTGAGTTGTTTGTTAGGTACATGACATAAACTTGACCACTTCTCCAGCAACCTCAGTTTTCTTGCCCAACTTCCCCTCATAGAGTCTCTCTGGGAGTTTCCTTTTCCCTACGGTTAAGCAGTAACATATCACTGCCTAATTTTACAACGAAATAAAGAGTCCATTGTTACATGATTTACTCAAATTCACACTTTATTAAAAAATGAATGCCTATGTCATAACATGTTTAAGTTTGGTTTATGGAAGATAATATCCAAGCAGAGAACCAAAGCAATAAAACAAAAAATGGAAAGGAATGGATTGGAATCTCTAAATCCACCTGCTGTGGGGGGGGGGGGGGGGGGGGGGCGGTGCACATGTGTGTTTGTATCCTCCTTCCATTGTTTGCTGAGAAATATTTCATAAGGCTTACCAATGATGTTTGGGTTTTGTTCAGATTCCAGAGCTCATGTACCATAATATCTGTCTTCTATGAATCACCTACTACCCGAGGAGCTAGATCATTCTTTGACAATGAAACTTGACAAAGGGTTTTTCAATGTCTGGATCCATTGACTTAATCAAACTGATTTCTTGTCTCCATTTTGAAGTAAAATGTGTGCAAATGTTGGGTGCATGTTTGTGTGTGTGTGTATGTGTGTTTCTGTATGAGTTAACTAACCTTATAGGAGCTGGGTAGATAGAAAAGTTAAAGAAAGGTTGAACTCTGACTCATTGTATCCAAAGCAAAATAAAACAAAAAATATCTCCCAAAATGTCTGTAATTTTTCCCTGGGATTACTGCTACTTAGCCATAAGACTTTTATCTGGAAATCTGATTTTCAGCATTAAAGGGTTAACAGTAGGATTTGGTATAAATTGAGGCAGGACATGTGTCGGGGAGAGATAACAAAAGTTCAAGCAAGGATAACTTTTCTGTGGTGAGACAGGAGAATAGAAGGTATTCAAGTACCTGGCAATAGAAGGCTTTGGATGGCAGGTGAGACATAATCTCCAGATTCTGGCATCATGTAATAGGCAGAAAGATGTGCCCGGATTTGATATGTTAAAGGAAAGTTCATTGATAAGTAATTGGTTCTAGCAGTTTGATGAACTATGATTTCTGATCATTTTTACTTGGAGAGAATGTAAGCAGACATTCACATTGGGTTAGACAGCAGAAATCCAGTCAAGGGAGATCAATTCAGCAATAGGTCACTAATTTCCTACCATGCGGAGGAGGATTTAGAACTTGAAAATCTGTGTCCAGAGATACAGAAAAAGTGAAGAAAGCATCTAAAACAAAGGTAAAAGGTGGAGCCCTTGAGGCACATGGCAAGGAAGAGGACCCACTTTTGGAATCTAGTCCGGACTGGCTCAGGAGTTGGGCTGACTTAATTGTGAACCACTCTGCTCATTTAGGTTTTGTCGAGCATGTAGTCAGTGTTAAGCATGTAATAATACTGAGAGGACAATAATGAATGAAAAGAAAATCTTAAAATACACCTGCATATTCTCTTTTGGAAACGATGGATGATAAAAGCCAGAAAGACACCTGTAACCTCTGAAGGTAGAAAATCAGAGTGTGGCAGGAAGTAAAAGGAGGAATGACCAGTGATTGGGAAAGGTCCATAGGATGATAACCTTTTTAAAAGTCAACTGGAAGTAGTCATTCTGATGGGACTGGTCCATGAGCTGTTATCAAATGTGAAATCATGGGTCGTTTGAAAGAGAGGCAGCATTTTGCAGTGAAATAGAAACTAATTGCTGGCAGATCAAGTCATCAATATAAATGGAATTAGCAGAGAGAGAGAATCCAACTGGGATTATAAACTAAGGTGTATAATAAGCATGAAAGTGTTCAATGCCTATGTGAAGTAATGGACCCTGGAGAAATTCTCGGAGTCTGTAGATACATGGTCAAAGCCTTCTTATATCCTTGCTACTCTGTAAAGAGTGGGTCCTGCTAGTTTTGCCTATGTCCACACAGGCTTAGGAAATGGGAAGCAGCTGTTAAAGGTATGGTCCTAGTTAGATAACAATTGAAATGACTCTCTCTTGAGAAATTATATTTTAAAAATCTCCCATAACTTGAGCTTGAGGGATAAGAATGTATAATACAACTTTTACCCATTCCACAGCTTGTCTAGGTTAGGACTTCATTTGTGAACAAACAAATAGAATCAAACTCATATACCAAGATATCCCAAAGCTGGAGTGTGCTGTAGTTTGATATGCTGTCCGCATTCAAGTAGTTTTAATCCCAGGAGAAGCTGTACCTATGAGATAGCATGAAGGGAAAATGTAAGAGATGTCTGTGAAGAAAGAAACAGACAAGTCTTTCTCGTGGATTTTTCTGAGTACCCCAGAAAATGTAGCTATGGAGCAGCTGTGAAGATGAATGGGATACTTGGTGGAAAACAGAGTGACTGGCAAAATATGCTGGGAGTGTACTGGGCTATATGGAAATGGAGAAAAGGTACATTTTATAAGATGTTTCAAGAAACCCATTTTTTTTTAAGATAGAGGACTCTAGTTGGAGCCAGGTACATAGTGGGAGACAAATCAGAAAGGAATTATTTTGCTATTATTTTGTGTCATTACTTTAACCCCAGGCTGAGTGATTTATAAAACTACCTGCTGTTAGACATAATATCTAACATCCAATAGTTAATATAGAAGGAAATATTGATATATAAATGTAATTAAAATATATTGTGATAATTGTTAATGGATACAAATAGAAGTATCCAGAATAATACAGCTGGTATAAGGGAGGAAGAATTTGGCTCCATTTAGGGAATAAGAGTTAAAAAAAAGGCTTCAGAATGGAGAGATGGTTAAGCCTAGCTATGTGATTATTCCACAGGTAAATAAAAATCACCTTATCCAGAACTGAACTCCTTTTACTTCTAAATATTTTATTTATTTATTTATTTACTTACTTATTATTTATTTAATTTATTCCTGCATTCCCTAGGTGTGTTTGTGGAACCATTCATCCAAGAAAGTTTCTAAACCAGAATTCTGGGCATCATTCTAAACTCATCCCTTTCTCTAATCCAAGTTATCCATTTAGTGGGTCACCATCATTTTGTAATTTCTTCCTCTTATTTTTCAAATATTTTATCTTTCTCCATCCTATTGCCATTACCTCATTTCAGGTCTTCATTATCTCTTAAATATCCTCTGTTGATAGCCACTTAATTAAGTACTCTGTTTTCAGTCTTTCCTTTTTCCCATATATTCCTCCACCTAACCACCGAGGTGATCTCTGTAAATGTAAGCACAACCATGTATGTCCTCTGCTTAAAAACTTTTTCAACTACTCAAGCCCTGGCCTCTTTCAGTACTCAACTACTGCCCTTCCTCTTCCCACCTTGCCATTCTCCTTACTTAAATTATATGAGGTAGTAGCATTAAATTCTTTATGATTTTCTGAATACACCAGGCTAGTTGACTCGTGACTGCCTTCGTATATGCCGTTCTGTCAGCGAGGGATGCAGATAAGTCACTTTGGATGATCGCTTAGAACTTTTGCTACAGGGACAGGTGGATGTAGTGGGAAAGATCATGTAGCTTATTAACATTCAACATACCTTTAATCATATCTGGACTAACATTTAAACAGTGTATATTTTTCAATGTATCTTCTTTTTCTTCATTTAAAGTGGCTCTCATTCTTAGGGAAACAGTTCATAAAGACTTCTTAGTAATCTTTATAGACAAACAGAGATCAGGGATGATCATGTTTGGAAAAGTAATTAATTTAAAAAGAACAAAATTTTTCTTATGTTCTTCACACTATCGTTGAAGAACATAGAAAAAAACATGCTGAGCACTAATTGATGAGTTTACCCAAAATCTAAAAACCAAAAATGTATTTAATAAACAGAATTATACTGAAAGTTGAGTATGTTTAATATTATTTAATTGTTGTTGATTAGAACATAATCTTCATGCTCATCTGTATTGGTAAGGATAAACAATCAAGTTAGTAAGTATATATTGTTATCTACAATGCTCCCAGCTCTCTTAAGGAAATTTGAAGACAATTGAAAAAAAGATATAATCTCATCCTACTTACAATATATGAGAATTTATTTTCAAAACACTAAGTCTAGAAGAATAATGTCAGTAAACTGTCAGGGTAAGTAACTCCTTCCGACTACCATCCATCTGCAGAAATATGGAAAACTATGCAGAATCTGTTAGAATCAAGTTTTCCAGAACTCTGCAAAGCAGTCAAAGATTTACATCATTCGAGCTAATGCTGAATCAAGAAAAGACAACTTAAAAATTGCGGGAACATTTTGTGATGTTTTTACTTGTCTTTACCCCACTCCCTGCCTGGCTCAACAGTGTTCTTGAAGAGAATGGCTTGTATTCTCAGTGTACCTTGTCTTCAGTTCTGGAAGGAGCAGAAAAGACCTTATTCACGAATTATTGTGTTTATCTGTCCTAACTTATTGGCAGAGATACGTGAAGCACTGAGGCAAGACACTCATCTCTGTTCCACCTAACTTGGAATTTACTCAGGGTATAAAAGCGGTAGACATTGCTTGAAAAAATTTTAAGGTAAATGAAAAATTCACAGCCTCCTGAGGGGAATGATTATGGCCTAGGAGGAAAATCTGGACAGAGAGCTTTTTTTTGGAAAATTGGGGCATTCAAAATCACCCATGTATACTAAGGAATTTAGAAAGACCCATGCATGCCCAAGGAAAGACACATGCTTAGAAAAGACCTGAGAAGATCCTAAACTTCCACCTCTGGCCAATCAATAGTTTCAGGGCAAGTAGGAAGTGAAGGCTAAGCAGAGTTATAAACAGCCTGCCTAAGTGTTAAAGGATGGCCCACAACACAGAGCCACTCTGCAAAGACTGGAGAGATGTTTTTGGTTTTTTGTGTTTGTTTGTTTATATCTCCTGACATTCCAGAAAGTCTCTGTAAAAACATTGGCTGACACAAGCTGAAAAACCAGAAACTTCAGTGACCACCAATGATAAGGAATACAGTCTTTGCAAAAACAATTTGGAATAATTACTAAATATACAAATGACTTCAGCCTTAAACAACTAAAAAAAGCAAATCCTGGGAATGGAGTAGAATCTTATTTCCAGAGTTACTACATTATATTTAAATATCCAGCTTTCAATAACAAAAAAATCATAGTGCATACAAACAAATAGGAAAGTGTGACTCATTCATAGGAAAAAATAAATTGACAGAAACCATCCCTAAGGATGCTCAAACAATGGAATTACTAGACAGTTGCCTTAAAGCAGCTGTCTTACATATACTCAAAAAGCTAAAGGATGCCATGCATAAAGAACAAAAGGTAACCAGGGAAAATGATGTGAGATTATCATAAAAAGAATATGAGAATATCATAAAGAGATAAAAAGTATAAAAGAAGAACTAAATAGAAATTCTGGAGATGAAAAGATAACTGAAAGAAAAATTCACTAGAGGGATTCAGCAGCAGACTTGAGCAGACAGAAAATAGAATCAGTAATTTTTAAAATAGGACAATTGAAATTATTGAATCTAGGGAGCTGAAAGAAAAAAAGAATGAAGAGGAATGAACAAAGCCTAATGGAACTGTGAGACACTATTAAACCAATCAGCATATGCATTATGGAGTCCCAGAAGGAGAAGAAAGAAAGTGACAGAAAAAATATTTGAAGAAATAATGGCTGAAAACTTTTCAGATTCGATGAAATACATGAATCTACACATTCATGAAGCTCAATAAACTCAGATTCCAAAGAGATTTATACCAAGACACATTATAATCAAACTATAGAAAGCTGAGGGAAAGAATCTTGACAGCAGCATGTAGAATTCATCATGTAGAAGGAATCTTCCATAAAGTTAATAGTTTTCTTGTTAGAAACCATAGAGAGGGGCCAGCCCAGTGGCATAGTGCTTAGTTCATGCCCTCTGCTCCGGCGGCCCAGGATTCCCCAGTTCAGATCTTGGGCATGGACCTACACACTACTACTCAAGCCATGCTATGGTGGCATCCAACATAAAAGGACTTATGAGTAGGATATACAACTATGCACTGGGGCTTTGGGGAGGAAAAAATTGGGGAGAAGATTGGCAACAGATGTTACTCAGGACGAATCTTCCAAAAAAAAAAAAAATGAAACCAAGGAGAACAAAAGGCAATGGGATGACGTATTTAAAATGCTGAAAGAAAAAATAGCTGTCAGGGGGTGGCCCGGTGGTGGTATAGTGGTTAACTTTGCACACTTCACTTCGGCAGCCCAGGGCTCCCAGGTTTGGATCTCAGGCACAGACCTACACACCACTCATCAACCCATGCTGTGATGGCATCCCACATATAAAATAGAGGAAGATTGGCACAGATGTTAGTTCAGGGACAATCTTCCTCAAGCAAAAAGAGGAAGATTGGCAACAAATATTAGTTTAGGGCCAACTTTACTCACCAAAAAATAAATAAATAAATAACTGTCAACCAGGGATTCTATGTCTGGAAAGAATGTCCTTCAAAAATCAAGGATAAATTAAGACAATTCCAGATACACAAAATCTGGCAGAATGCATTAGCAGCAGTCCAGCCCTACATGAAATGCTAAAAAGGTACTTTAGATTAAAATGCAAGGACACTCGACAGTAACTGAAAGCCAAATGAACATATAAAAATATCTAGTAAAGGTAAATATATGAGCATTTATAACATCCAATATTGTATTTTTGGTTGTTAACTCAACTTTATATTTCCTACATGATTTTAAAAACAAATGCATAAAAATAATGATGTCTCTATTATTGGGCATGCAATCTAAACAGATATAATTTGCGACAACAGCAGCATAAGGAGGGTACAGAACTGCCTAGGAGCAGAGTAGCTTTTCCCCTAACATCAGGAACAAGACAAGGATGCACACTTTCACCACTGCTGTTCAACATTATACTGGAAATTATATCAAGAGTAATTAGACAATAAAAAGAAATAAAAGGCGTCCAATTTGAAAGGAATCAGTAAAATTTCTCTATCCACAGATGACATGATCTTATATATAGAAAACCCAAGGAATCTATGAAGAAAGCTACTAGAGCTAAAAACAAATTCAGCGGTTTCAGGGTACAAGATCAATATGTAAAAATCAGTTATGTTTCTATACACCAACAATGAGTAATCCAAAGGAAAATTAATAAAACAATTTCATTTATAATACATCCAAAGAATAAAATATTTAGGGATAAATTTACCAGGAAAGTGAAAGACTTGTACACTGAAAACCACAAAATATTACTGAAAGCAATTAAAGATGTCCTAAATAAATGGAAAGTCATTCTCTGTTCATGGATTGCAAAACTTAACATTGTTAAGATGTCAATACTACATAAAGTGACATACAGATTCAATACAATCTCTATCAAAGTCACAACAGCCTTTTTTGCAGAATCAGAAAAGCCAATTCTCAAATTCTTTTGAATTTCTAGGGACCCTAAATAGCCAAAACAAATGTGAAAAAGAAAAACAAATATGTCACACTTTCCAATTTCAAAACTCACTACAAATTTACAGTAATCCAAACAGGGTGATACTGGCATAAGTATAGACATGTAGACCAATGGAATAGAATTGAGACTATAGGTATAAACCCATATATCTATGATCAATCAATTGATTTTTTGACAAGGATGAGAAGACTATTTGATGGAGAAAGAACCGTCTCTTCAGTAAATGCTTCTGGGACAACTGGATTCACGTGCAAAAGAATAAAGTTGGACCCCTATTTATTACCATACACAAAAATTAATTCAAAATTGATCAAAGACTTAAATATAAGAGCTAAATCCGAAAGACACTTAGAAGAAAATATAGGGGTAAATCCTGGTGATCTTGGATTTCACAATGGATTCTTAAATATGACACCAAAGGCATGAGCAACAAAAGATGGAATAGATACATTAGACTTCACCAAAGTTAAAAAAACCTTTGTGCATCAAATGACACTACCAAGAATGTTAAAAGACAATTACAGACTTGGAGAAAATATTGTCAATTCATATGTCTGTTAAAGGACAAGTATTCCAAATATATAAAGAACTCTTAGAACTCAACAACAAAAAGACAAACTACTCAATTAAAAGATGGACAAAGGATAGCCTTTTTCAAAAGAAGATATACAAATGACAAACAAGCACATGAAAAGGTGCCAACATCTTTAGTCATCAGGGAAATTAAATCAAAACCACAATAAGATATCACTTCATGCTCACTAGGATGCAATAATTGCAAAAATAGAAAAAAAACCCAGCTGTGATGAGCATGTGGAGAAACTGGAGCCCTTGTATGTGAATGTTGTGGTGGGAATGTAAAATGGTTCAACTACTTTGAAAAACAGTTTTATGGTTCCTCCAAAAGTTAAACATAGAACTACCACTTGACCCTGCAATTCCACGCCTAGCTATATACCCAAAATAACTGAAAACAGGTACTCAAACAAGTAAATGTTCATGCATGTTCATGGCAGTACTATTCACAATAGCCAAAAGGTGGAAACAGCCCAAGTGTCCGTCAATGGATGAATAGATAAACAATAAATGATATATACATACAACTGAATATTATTAAGCCATGAAAAAGACTGGATTTCCAATTCTAATTAAATCTACAATGTGGATGAAACTTGAAAACATTTACAAAGTGAAAGAAGCCAGATACAAAAGGTCACATATTACATGATTCTGTCTATATGAACTATCCAGAAAAGAAATACATAGAGATAGAACAGATTGTTGGCTAGGGAGGCTGGGAAGAAGGGAGAATAGGGAGAAATTACTTAATGAGTGAGGGGTTTTCCTTTGCAGTGATGGGAATATTTTGGAACTAGATAGAAGTGGTAGTTGCACAACATTGTGACTATACTAAATGCTACTGAATTGTTCACCTTACAGTGATTAATTTTACATGAATTTCAACTCAACAAATTATTTGAAAAAGTAAACTATAAGAAGGAATAAAAAAGTATCAGGACTGGCATAATATTTTAATTCAGGAGTGGGAAAACAGCAGTGTTTGTCCCAAATCAAGCTCATCATCTCTTTTTGTACCTTTCTTTGAGCCTTTCTTAGCTCAAAGGCTTTTACATTTTTAAATGCTTGAAAAGAATAAAGAATACAAAATTTTATTAAAAATACTAGTCTGATTTCAACTTTATTGAACTTAGAGAACCTCTTAGACTGTCTATTCTTTGGGTATTGAAAAAAGATGAAAACAACCTTCCCTTTATGCATGAATCTGTTGCTACCATCTTCTGAAAAAAAATGATGCATTAATTGCACCCAATTAAGGTAACAGGGTCTAGTGGAAAGTATTGAAGAAAGGTATTTGAAGACCTGGGTTCTAATTATAGCTCTGACATATATTAGGGGTGTGACATTTGACAACATAACCTATTAAATTCTCGGTTTTTCCTCTGTAAAAGGAAATATTAGCAATATTTGAAGGTTTTGGAGGGAGCCAAAGATAAGGTCTGTAGAATTCATATCACATAGGAGACATACAATAAATGACAATTTTCAGTCATGAATGGGGCAGATAATTTTTTTCTTCTAGATTTAAAAAACAGTTTTTAAGTGGCTTCTCAGATTGATAGTATATTGTCATACTAATTCACTTTTTTTGAGAAAATATCCTGTACTTTTAGAGCAGTTTTAGGTGCAGGAGAAAATGGAACAGAAAGTAGAGAGAGTTCCCATATGATGACCCTACACGCATTCATTCTTTTTTTATCACATAATAGAAAAACATTTTAATAATTATAGAACAATTAATTTTAGCTTTCTTTTGTGATTTAGGTCTCTGCTCTTCCTCTAACACCCTACATCTCAATATCAATTTTTCACTAGTGATTCTAGAATGAGGGTGAGAATCCTGGGCCTGCAGGTGAGACATTTAGGACTCAATTCTGCTTCCTCTGGTTCTGAAGACCATTGCACTATGGGAGGGCATTGGCTCACTTGATGGTTCCTTAATTAGCAACAAGGTAAACCAGTTGTGTTTTAATCCCCTTATGCACAAGTTTGCAGAGGAAAGATAAAGGAAACTTGCATTTTTTTCCATTTTACCTTGAGCTTTTGCTGATGAAACCGGTAGTTATGTAATCTCTGAGGGCTTAGTCCTTTGGTAGGTGATTAACAACCTTTCCTAGAAGACTCCTGGACTTGTTGCAATTTTGATATCATGTTGTTCTTGTCATAACCATCTATTGCTCTAGACCAATCCACTCTCTGTTTCTTTTACAATGCTTTCCTGGCCAGATTTGACTCATTCTTCCTCCTGGCCATCTCTACACACATAAACGTCATATCCACCGTCACCATCTTCATAGGTAGTCATCATCAACATCATTATCAAAACTTATAATGTCTAATATTTAATGAGCACCAAGAGTAAGATGGGCATTATGATAAGTACCTTTTGTACATTATATAATTTAATCCTCAAAACCCTATGAAGTACATAATATTATCAGCACCATTTTACAGATGAGTAAATTGAGAATTTGACACACAAAAATAACAGTTAGTGAATAGTACATACAAAATTGAACCTAGCTTTACCTTCTGCTCATGCTATTACTCTTTAACGTTTATAGTCATAGTGAAAGTAACCAACCCTTAGTCCAAAGATACATGTAAATATTTGCATAAGTAATAGCAACTTAATAATGATAAACTCGTACAAGAGCCAAAAGAGGAGATCCCTACTCTTTCTGTTTGGAGTGTCAATGATTATCATAATGCTTTCTCAATTGGTTAGTCTTTAATTTGTCTTTTTTTTTCCTCTCCATTTCTCTGTGTATATCCCTCCACACATAGCTCAATTTATTTTCTCTCATCACATCCTCCCACCACCATTTAATCATTGATCTCTCATGACAAAATATATTTTGAAATCATGCTAAAAAACAGTTGATGGGGAGGGAGGGTGGGAGTATTCATTAAATCCAGTTCGACTTAAAACTGTTCAGGTGAACTAAATAATTTATGTCAATCTAAGAGGAAATTTTTTTTAATATAATAGTAGCTGTTCTACCTTGTAGCCTTTGGTTGGTTTTACTATATTGTTTACAGTGGGGAGGAAGTTCATCTGTTTTTTGTAGACTGTTGTTTGTTTGTTTGTTTTACCTTGATCTAGTTTAGGCTGTCTCAACCTTGGCGCTATTGATATTTGGGGCTGTATAATTCTTTGCTTTTGGGGAGGAGGGGCTGTCCTGTGCATTGCAGGATGTTTAGCAGCATCCCTGGCCTTTGTACATTAGATTCCATTAGCACTCACACTCAGTTGTGACACCCAAAAATGTCTCAAGACCTTGCTACATGTCCCTGGGATTTATACAGCCTCCAGTTGGGAACCAGTGGTGTAATCTATTGTTCCGTATGCCTGGTTGATTCCTAGGCATCACCTATGAGTTTTGAATTTATAGCTGAATTTGGTAACTTTTGTCTTTTATGAAGTTTGGGGATAATTTGCGGCACATCCATGATTTGAATTTAAACTTTTCTTTGCAAAATTTTTAGTTTTTTCAGTTTTGATTTCTAATCTCTGGTAGTTGTTTTCTGCTCCATCTTGAAAATTGGCTTATTCTAGATATATTAAATATGAGAAATGGTAGACTATTGATTTATTCTCTTGCAAAAAGACTCATTCTACTGAAAAGGATATAGAAATCCAAAAAGATTAGTCAATTTGTTTGAGGATTGATTGCTAACTTGAGGCTAGTCTGACACTGAAACCTCTCCATTCAGACATTATGGATACATTTTATCCAATATTGAGACTCTGGATTCCTGTTACATTGAGTTGATATTTAAAAACATTCATTGTGTCACATATTATTTATAAACATCTTTTGCTTGACAATTTTACTTTGCAAAATCAGTAACCAATGCAAACATTTGTCTGGAAAATCGTAACATTGTGTGACTTTTTAGCCTACTTTTCTGTTGCATAAATGTCAATGCAATTTCAAGTTAAATCATGTATAAAACTGTATTTTTATATTTTCTATATATAACTATACTAATTAAAGCTAAATCACAAGGAATTGAACAATGATGATTTGTTAATGACCTCATCTTATGCCACTAATCATTTTGTGTATAAAATGCAAACGCTTAATCGTTAAGTTATGTATGGAAGCTTTCACTTTTAAGTTTTAGTTTCATGGAGTCACAGTAAAACAGGTATAAATACTTGCACTGCATTTATATATTTGGATTTTATGCTTCCCCCAAAGATGAGTAACTTAAAATATAAGCCAAGTCACTGACAAAGAGACAGAAATAAGTCCCCAATAAATGAAACAGAAAGACGCAAATTGAAAAATAGTATAATCTTCTAATCTCTATGCCATAGTAATCCTATGTAGTCTGTAGTCATTGGCGATTATTGTATTTTTATTCTTAGAGAAATGAGACTGAAAATATTTAATTTGGGACTTACTAAACAAGTCATGTCTGCTATTTGGGCTTAATCTGTTTTTGGAGGATATAGGATTTTCTTTTAATATTTAATTTTCTTATAATCTTTCTTTTGGGTGGCAGAGATATGTCTTCCCATATTTGTCTTCATGGAAGATGGTAAGTGTATTAATCAGAGTAAGTATTAATTAACATTAGCATTTTTGAGGTCCTACAGTGTGTCAAAACTGTATAAGTGTGACTTTAATACTTTATCTCAGTTATTCCTTTGAACCATGAGGTACCTATAAATACTTCCATTCTGCAGTAGAAGACTCTAGGTCTCAGGGACAGTAAATGACTCATAAAAACTCACAAAGACCAGTAAGTAGCAGAGTTAGGATTCAAGTTTTTCTCTCATTTTTCTAGCATGCTACACTGAAACAATTCCTTTTATATGCCAATAACTAAAGAGAATAAAACACTTTCAAAGCAAGGGATACTTGAGAAGAGTCTTAAAAGATAAGTATGCTTTGTCTCAGACTAAATTGGTTTAAGATTATTTGAAATAGTAACAAAGAGAAAGATAACTTGAGGTTGTAATTGATTAAGGCATATTTAAGGAACGACTAACTGTCAAACAGTTCAGGCAGGGATGGCTGCAAAATACGTACATTTTCAACTAAAAGATAAGAAAGGAGAATTTAGGGTAGATTGGGGTGAGCCTCACATACTATGGTAAGAAATTGGATACAAACCTTTGGAAAATGAGGAAACAGAAAATGTTCTTTGCTCCCCCAAAAAGATATAATTTGGTTTGCAGTGATTATGTTAGATTGTTTCAAGACAGGAGGCAAGGAGATAATTCTTTTAAGCATCAGCGTAAGCAACCTGCACAATTCAAATCTAAGGAGTTATTCACTTGAAAAGCAGTGCAGTACCTGAAGAGCAACGACAGTAGGCAGACACATCCATCATTCGCAGGGAAGTGACTGAATTCCCAAAGGGACTTTCAGGCTGCATTGCTAAGTGACACATGTGTCTAATTTAAATTAGAAACATTTATGCACCCTCAGTTCGTGACAGGTTTATTTTAACATAAAGGCTGAAGAAGAGATTTGAGGTGATGGTTTCAAAAACTAGAGGGAGATAATGGAAGAAGTCTAATAAAGTTTCCAGCAAGTCATGAACACATGGAATAAATTGATAGCATCTAGTGACATTATAAAAAGTATTGTAAGTTATAAATTAACATCTGAAAATGGGAAGAGAGTCTTCCAACTGAAGACTCCATGTCAAATTTTGGTTCAGAAACAAGTAGAGTTGGAAAATAACTGAGAAAATAATAACATTAATAAGAAAATGGGAAACTCTGGAAACTCAAGGGTAAATAAGACTTGAGGATGCCACCAGTTACTCCTTTCTGACAAATAAGAAAAGAAAAATCAATAGTGTATGCTTGGTTTTAGAGTAGTCTGAAGTATCTGATTTATGTCTTGAAAATAATCCACAGAGGTCAGGACTGTCAAAGCATTCAGGAAAAAAAAAATCTAGAACCTTCATATACTCATACTTTCCATTTACTAATTTCTTTCTCCTGACCAGAGATGAGGAATGCAGTGGGGAGTGGGAGCATTGTCAAAAGAGGTAGGGATTGCAAGTATCATAAAAGTCAAAATTCACCTTCCTTAAACTTATTTACCAAATAGCCATATTTAATTATGTCTTCTTATCTGGAAAATCATGTGTCTTTGGCCAATAGGTTTATTTAGATCTATTTCTATTTTTCTATTATTATTATTTTTATTATTTCAACTAAACTAGTATTTTTGCCTCCTTTTCACATAACGTTCATGTAAGCCTTACTATTGAATAAAAGCAGCTGATCGAAAATACTTAAGAAGCAAAGAAATTTAACTTCTACCACCTGGATGTTAAAAGCAAATGAGAGGATAAATAAAGAGAGGTATTTTAAAATAAAACGTTAAAATCTGTGAAGTTACTTGAACAATTAAATGCAACCTTCCTTTAGACACATAGTTTCCATGACTTCATATGACTGTGACTACATTGTAAACAAAACATTAGAATTACCACCCTAAGAATTGTAAATATGTCAAGAATTGCATTTTCTATTTCTTTGTTTTATTTTTCACAGAAAAATGACTCCATTTTGGAATTTTTTTCTAGCTGCTATTTTTGTGGGCTTCCTTCAAGGCAACCTTTCATAATATTATATCAAACTTGTTTTCATTTAAATAGCACCACATAACATGAAGTTATAGAGTGATTAGGCCTCTGTCCAGGTTCTCCGTAAGTGATTCACTCTGTTCTGCAGTCGCTGTAGAAGGAAATACAAGGCTCTGTGAACCCAATATTAGAAACTGTTGTGGATATAGTTGAAATGTGCCTTAAGCAACATGTTATGAATGACAGGAAGGTTTTTCTTCATTTATTCCTTTTCATTTTTTGCAAGTATAGTTTTTAAACACAAGAAAACCAGACTTTAATAGGAATTGAAGTAATTGAAGCTATCATGATACTTGAGCTCTCTCATGATTTATTTTGAAATATATCTAGAATAATATACAGTGCTCTTGGGAAAAAGATTTTAGGCACAATACCAGTGCAAGAGCACAAGATAAATTTTTACATCTTTGCTATCTTGAATTTATAGTAACTATACTACAAAGTCAATTGTTTATATATTTTGATTCTTAAGATTCAACATCACTAATGAAAAAGTAGTCAACATTTGCTAAAGGTATATACTACTTATGGTTATTTGATTACTGTTAGAGTAATTGTAATTCTAGATATTTTTGCAACTTTTAAAGTGTAATTTAACATGTTGTTGCTATTGTACATATGTACATACACACGTACATACAAACTTCCCTAGTTCAATCCACTTGAGGGCTTGGAAACAGCATCACTGTAAAAGAATTAAGAACACCTAATACCAGATCTTATATTATCATCTCCATTTAAAGGACCCAGGGCTCCTCCATGTGGGGTAGGCACAAAAAAAGCACAAAATGAGCCTAGAACTCTACTTGAGCCAGAAAACAAGGAAGCACAAGTCAGTGAGAAGGATTCGTCCAAAATATGCCAGAAGACATCGCCTTCTGGTCAAGATATAGGAATGGGGAGTGGATTTATTCTCCCATCTGAAATAATTAATAAATGAATGATAAAATGTATGAAGCAATGGTTTTCAAGACATTGAGCATGCAACAACAAAGGACAGTGATCCCTGAAACATAGGAAACAAGTTAGGTTTGGGTTAGGGTTAGGGCTAGGGTTAGGGTTAGGGTCGAGGTGAACACAATGATTGTCCCTACTTAGAGCTTGGGCAGAGTTCCAAGGTCATGGTGCAGAAAGGGGGAATCCAGGCAAAGCCCAGGGAATCCTTCAGGTGAGGAGATAGAACTCTGAGGCTTGGGAGGTCAGAGTGTGTGTAGGGCAGAATGCTGGAAGCAAGAGAGCTCCGCAGAGAGAGAAATCTGGAGATCTACAGAGTGTCCTGCCAATTATTCAACTGAGTACTGAGTGAGGAGAATACCTGTGGCTAGGATATAACCACACATCATGATGTGTAATGGAAAAAAGCAAAAAAAGAGAAGAAAAAAATAAAAGAGCCTCAGTGAGCTGTGGGACAACTTGAAGCAGCCTACACAAAAGTAATTGCAATCCCTGAAGGAGAATGAGGGGCAGAGAAATGTTTGAAGAAAGAATGGCTGAAATTTTTCCTAATTTGATGAAAACAATTAACTTACAGATCTTAGAAGCTTATCAAAACCCAAGGACAATAAACATATAGCAAACACACCAAGGCATAGCATAGTGCTCAAAACCAGTGATAAAGACAAAATCTTAAAAGCAGTCAGAGAAAAAGACACATTGTTAGGGAGAGACAGAGATGAGGATAATAACCAGCTGCTCAGTGGAAATAATGTAAGTAAGAAGATATTGAACAATTTATTTAAAGTAGATTCAGAAAATCTATCAACCTAGAAAACCCTGCCAAGTGAAAAAAAGTCTCTTAAAAATGAAGGCAAAATAAAAACTTGTCAAAACTACAAAAGCTGAAAGAACTAATCCCCACAGATTCACATTCTAGAAATGTCAATAGAAGTCCTTCAGTTGGAAGGTTAATAATTAATACCAGATGGAAATCTGGATACGCACAAAGGAATAAAGATACTGGAAATGGTAATTCAATAGGCTTTTTTTTTTCTTATTAACTAGCTTTAAAAGACAATTGATTACTGTTTCAGAGTCCCCAGGAAACACCTTCAGGCTTGACGATTTGTTACAAGGACTCAGGACTCCAAAAAGCTGCTATGCTTATGGCCACAGATGCTTAATAGCAAAATGATACAGTTTAAAATCAGCAAAGGGGAAAAGACGCATGAGTGAAGTCCAAGAGAAAGCAGGCGCTAGCTTCCAGGTGTCTTCTCCCAGAAGTGTTGTACGGATGTGCTTAATTCTAACAATGTGTGTCTACACATATAACACGTTACCAGTCAGGGAAGGTCCCATGAGCCTTGGTGTCCAGGGGTTTAATTGGTTATCAGTCATGTAGGAATTGATTGAGCCACCACTTTTTGCAATTCAAACGTAGCCCGCTGTTTTCAGACCTCCATACAAATATGAATCTCTTTCTGGTAGGATTATGGATAGGAGCTAGCAATATTCCCATATATGAAATACACGTCTTCCAAAATCCAGACAACCTAATCAAGTGCTTTATCTCTTGCTTCATTCCAGAAGTAGGCAACAAAAGCAGTTTATTTTTAGTTGCCTGGAATGTTGCAGTTGGCTCCTGCCCAGGTTATTTCTAATAACCTCAGCATTTGAGCAGACCCTGTCTCTTTGCTGGATTTACCAACCAGCTTCTGGTAGGCATGTGTGTCACCACTGCGTTTAAGTCAGTCCTAGCTTGTTATTCAGTTTCTGATGCTATCATGCTATCACCGATGTAGAGTATTTTCACACTTGGAACATGCATCAAGTCCAAAACTCTTCTACTCAAATAATGACAGTAAGCTAATGAATTCAAATAACCCTGGCAAACGTAAGCTGGGATCTTTCACACATGAAGGCAAACTGTTGTTGCCTCTTTTCATAGATTGGGATGGAGAAAAAAGCATTTGCAAATTCAATCACTGAGTACCATTCTCCTTTAGCTTGTTGTATCTTTTGAGCTATTGAAACCACATCAAGGACTGCTGATGCTGTTGGTGGTACTATTTTATTAAAGCCTTGGTAATCTACTGTTAGTCTCCAGGAACCATTTTTGTCATAGACCACTCAGAACCATTATACATACGTTGATATCAGCACTCCAACTTCTGGCATGCCATGAATAAAAGTGGTGTTTTGGTTTCCTAGAGATGTTGTAAAAACACTACTACAAACTGGGTAGCTTAAAACAACAGAAATTGTTTTCTCTCACTGTTCTGCAGGATAGAGTTCCAAAATTAAGGTGTTGAATCTGAATGTGCTCAAACCTCTAGATTCAGCTGCCAAATAGCAGGACATACAGAGGACAGAGGGACATACTAAACCATACCATAAGTATTCAATCAGCAACATTCAGATCCTGGGAAACTCTACAGGTTAATGGCTTGGATTGATTAACAAATAAAATGTAATGAACAAAGTTGGTTGGAGAGGGTTATACATTAGTTTTTTTAAAAGGTGTCATTTTATAATTTAAAAAGTGATGAAAAATGTCACTGGTGAATATAGAAGTTTTGGCATATTGTCTGATTTTTCCAAATTTTTAAAATGTAGCTAGTAAATTAAAAAGTAAAATAGAGAAAAGACTACAAAAATTTTGCAGTCTAGTAGAACTAAGGGCTATTCATCACTACTGTTGGAATAATCTTGAATGTTCTGGAGAATTAGTGCCAATTAAGTTCTAAAATGGCATATAAGAAACGTTTTCTATGTCAATTATACTGATAAACACATTTTAGAGATACAGAATTCTATAAATTGAGAAATTTATGAATCCTCTGTTTCTAAATATTGCCAGCTTAAGCCTGAACAAAGTTTGCTATTTAATGCTAACGAATTATTTACTTGTCAGGTACAATATAACAGGCAAATTTTGACCCCTGAATCCTTCCACCTGTCTGCTGCCCTATTTTTATGGCATGGAGTGATTGCCTGATCTGGGTACCCTATGCCCTCAGCCTTTCCTATAGCGGCAAAGCCACATGACTGCGGTTTGGAACTAACGTAAAGCTGTAGTCCAACCTCAGGGTAAGAACCTTCATGGCAAAAACAGGTGAAATCATCATGTCTTAGGTTCTTTCACTAGCTCGTCAAGGGATTGAGTAAGTGTGAGCAGGATAACACTTTGGAAAGAAAAAGACACATAACATCTTAAAGTGAGATATTAGAAAACAAAAAATCTTGTCAACTGAGTTTAATGTCACTGCAATTATTGATGTGGTTACTTTAGAACCACATCACTCTCTGCACCCAGGAGCTCTCTTTAGTGAGATGGAGCCCTGGATGCTGGCTGCACTCTGCCTGGCTGTCCTCCATCAGTGCACAGATAAAATAAGCTCTCTTTATAATGTCAGCATTAAGTGGCCTGCAGTTGAAATAATTGGTATTATCCTGTTTTTCACCTTTGACTAACACTTTAGTAAAGTTAAATTTTTATCTTATACAGCTTGTGCCTTATTCTTTGGAATAAGAAATTTCAGGGTGAGCATCACGAAATTTGATATTCTAAAGTTATCTGCCTGTTCCTCCTGACAATGATGAACAATGAAAAAAGATAACTTCATGTTCATAAGTGACATTGAACCTAAGATTTGGAGAGTTGCAGAGACATGTTTTGACTTAAAAATTGAGCAGAAAATGTCAGATGAGAGAAAATGGGAATATACACATGCCAAAATGTCATTTTCATGAAATACCTGTTTGAAAGGTATTTCATTTTAGCAGAAGATTAAGTAAGCCTGTAAAGAAATAACTAGGACCACTTTAAAACACTCAAGATTTTGATTTGTGTGGATTTACATTGCAGATTGCCAAGGTCATTATCACTCTTGTGCCTGAAAAGCTGTGTGTTTGTGACATAGAAAGACTGGAAATAGGGGCTGGCCCCGTGGCCGAGTGGTTAAGTTCGCGCGCTCCGCTGCAGGCGGCCCAGTGTTTCGTTGGTTCGAATCCTGGGCGCGGACATGCCACTGCTCATCAGACCGCGCTGAGGCAGCGTCCCAGATGCCACAACTAGAAGAACCCACAACGAAGAATACACAACTATGTACCGGGGGGCTTTGGGGAGAAAAAGGAAAAAATAAAATCTTTAAAAAAAAAAAAAACAAAAAAAACCAAAAGACTGGAAATAGATCAACAAAAAGCATCATCAAAAATTTTATCACCATGCTTATCATATAGACTCAGGTCTAAATTAGAAACATGCTCGTTTCAGATGGCGTATCTATCAAGAAATAATCATCTAGACTGTATTCAGGTTTATATAAGCCTGTAGAAATTCCTAAAACAAAATAGGAGAAGAGTTCTGAGAGAAGAATAAATATAAACTCTCTCCTAAGTTAAGCTAAACTTAACAGAATACTGACCTATTGGGCTTTGTGTCATTTCTGGTTAATGAGATAAGTTCGGTAAAATGTTTCCTTTTGCCACATGAGTTTTAGATTTAGCTAAAATTACAGGCAATTTAAAAGTTACATTATTATCCATTCTCTTTAAGATATATTGGCAAGTTTTGTATCATTTTTAATCATCTAATTATCATAATTCTGTTTCAAGTCAGTTTACTTCTCTCTGTCTACACTGTCATTAATCTAGCACAAACTACCTTTATGCTGCATCTATGTTAATAAAAAAGTCACATACAGGCCAGCCCAGTGGCGCAGTGGTTAAGTTCCCACGTTCTGCTTTGGCAGCCCGGGGTTCGCGGTTCGGATCCTGGGTGTGGACATACACACGGCTTGTCAAGCCATGCTGTGGCAGGCGTCCCACATAAAATAGAGGAAGATGGGCACGAATGTTAGCTCAGGGCCAGATTTTCTCAGCAAAAGGAGGAGGATTGGCAGCAGATGTTAGCTCAGGGCTAATCTTCCTCAAAAAGAAAAAAAGATAGAAAAAGAAATACTCGCATAACTGTCCTTTCCATCTGCAGGCTCACCTTTTCCAATACATACATTGTACTTAGGCCCAAATGATCTACTTAGTGTACAAATTTTATCTGACCAATTTCTGCCTAAAAGCATAAATTACCAGTTGCCTTTGGGAGAATATACAGTCGTAACCCTGCTGTAAACCCCTTATAATTTGCTTCCTTCTTACTTTGCCAACCTCATCTCTTACTACTCTCTAACTTTGCCTTTTGGATGACCCAGACATGGTGAACTGATTGCAAACTGTCTCCCTTCCAGGCCTTTGCATAATCTATTCACCTGGCAAATCCACACCCAATCTTATCTACTCTCCTTCACTAATTCAACAGATATTTACTGATCTCTTCTAAGCTCAGTAGTCAAGACTGACTCCAGCCCATTCAGAGTTATATCATCCTCCTTTCACCTCTCCAAGACTCAGTTGGCCAAAAAGACCTACTTATGAGATGTGTCTAAGTAGGCAACTGTGGGTTTAAGGAACTGATTAGGCCAGGACATCTAGAAATGAGAACAAGGTTATCGCCTGAAGGAAGTTGAGACTCATTGAATTCAAGCAATCATCAAGCAAAAAGAAAATGTCAGTCATATGGGAATGAAGTCTGGAAGTTTGGCGTAAAGGGTACATTAGATGTACTGAGCAGAACCTTGACAAAGGAAAAATAAAAAGGAAATTAGCATTTCTCAATAATCTACTGTTTATACACCTTTCAAATGTATTATTTCCTTTGATGTTTACAAAATCACAATGTGAGAAGTTGAGAAAATTGTCCAAGGCCACTTAGATAGCAAACTGGCAAAGCCATTTTTCATAGCCATACTGATTCCAAAGACCTTGCTTTTTCCACCGCACAAGATTACCTTTCAGCAGGAGCCTCATTGGAAGAAGAAAGAGTATACTCAGACTTGGAAACTATAAGGGAACCTATAACTTGTCCCTAAAGTCACTAAAGTGAGAAGCAGCAAATCAATTTATAGAACAAGCCAAGATCAGTAATTGTGTCCAACAGATCACTGTTCTGGTTTTCAGCTCTATTCTCCACCAGAAATTATAGTTGTTTCTTCTATATGCCTTTTGTATATGCTTCTTTCCACAAGATAAGTTCAGTTACTGTGGTAGGATGGAGTCTAAGATGGTTAACATACGTGTCGTCAGTCACAATGAAAAGTGAAATCAGAAAAAAAGGGTTTGAATGAGTCCCCATCAGTATTCTTATTTAGGTCTGTAGGTATATGTGCATGCTTGTTTTATATATATACATATATATGTCTTTGCATGTATGCTAAACAGAGTCTCAGAATGTCCTCTGAGTTTATTTCATGTTCCGACATTATATAGAAATAGCTGGCTCATCTAAACTAAAAATATTTTCTAGACTTATGTTGCTCTTCTTGGGTTATTTACCTCAGACAGCATTCACCGTTTACCTCTCCTTTTTCTGTCTTCGTACTGTGTTATGTGTTTCTCCTTCTATCTTTTGTTTATTTTTCTTTTTGTACCTGCCTTCCTCCCTGCTTTTCCTTCCAAGACTTCAATTTCTCTTTAGTTATCTGGCCTATAGAGACAGGTTTCACACTATCTTGTCTTTTAAAGAACTACTCCTGCTCTCCTGATTTAGACCCAGGGATTTAAACTGTTATCATCTTCTACATAATGTTGACCAGAAGCCTCATGAACCAGAACATCTCTCAGAGTTGAGTTATGTTAGGCAGAATAATAGCTCCTCAAAGATATCAGGTCTTAATTCTTCAAACATGCAGAAGTTACCTTGTAAGTAAAAAGGATCTTTGTGGTTGTGATTCAATTAAGGGTTTCGAGATGGGGAGATTATATTGAATTATCTGGATCACAAATGGAGGATAAGAGAGAGACTTGACACATACACAGAGGAGAAGAGGACATGAAGATAATTTTTAAAATATTATAGTTTCACAGCTAATCTAAAAAAAAATTGATTCACATATCCCCTTTCTTTTACACAAATTGTTTCATTTTTAAATCCTAAGTAATTTCATTTATATAAAATCTTCACCTTTATATATTAAGTGCTGTGAAACAAAGACAAATATGTGAACACTGAACAATAATCTTACGTGTGTTTAGTTTTGTTTTGGTTTTCTTGTTCTTTTGGGTGGGGAAGTCTATCTTCTGAGAGTTAACAATAACATGAATTTCCAATCACATTCTGCTTTTTAAATGAAAATCTCAGCTATATATTCCTGGGATGTAATATAAGGTCTCAAATTTATTTTATTATCCTTTGCATTTAAAACATGGCAAGACACTCTATATCTAAACTTGTAAAGCTGAGGGTTGGCTGATGTCAATATGCGTTAGAATTTCTGTTTTTCCTCCTCTCTATATATTTAAATATAAAGCCAAACTGGCAAAGTATAATAAAATCAGCAACACTTTGTCCATGCCATATTGTCCAGGTAAAGAAGGAGATGCTTCTACAACTCACTCATCGTTTGGTGGTGTCACTGTGTGATAGCACAGAAAAGTAATTAGTGTAATATGATATGATAGCTATTCAAGGATATGAATTATTAAGAAATAAAGTGTGGATTGCAAAAAAGCTAAGAATTTCCTCTACTCCTATGTCCCAAGTCCCTGTGTGCTCTTTTCAATTCTTCTAGCATTGTAGAATTTTAATCAATAAATATATGCCCTGTTATCCTTCCCTACTTTCAATTTCCTCCCTCTGGGAGACTAAAACACTTTGTATAAGATTCAAAGGCCAATTTGAATATTTTCAAGAATATCTGGAGGTTTATAAAAGTTATACTCAAAATAAAATCAGATCTATAACATTCATTTTGTTTATTCCTAGTTATTCCTCAGATTTCGGACCCATTCTCACTGGTTTTTCTGATTTTCCTTTGACATGCTTTTATTTAGAAAAAAAACTCAAATAATCTTTCTAATCCCTCCCCCTAATTTTAACTAGAACAACTTATTTAAGGAGAGAGGAAAAAAATCTACACTATCTGTATAATCACCTCAGGTGTCTATTTCATTTTGTCATGGTAAAACCAATTAGTACTAACAGGGCAGAATTTCTTAAAATTGTAGTCTTTCAACAGAGGCTTAAGCAGCAGTTATATTTATTATTCCATATAAATTCCTTGAAGATTCTGAAGGAAGCATTTGATGCTGCATTTGATTTGCAGCCAAGCCATTCAGCAAAATTCTGTTTCAACATCCTCTATGAACATGTAAGCAAAGTAAAGTGAATGTCTTTTAAGCTTATTATCAACAAAAGCGTCCTCATCCAATGCATTAGCAACAACAATAAAAGCAAAGTACACTCAGATCAAAGGCACAGAGCTGAGCCGTGGGCCTCTAGAAGCTCTTTCCATAAATCAATTCATGATGTCTTTACTATGGAGTATCCAATTAACTGTAAATAAAACTTTGGACGTGCTTAAAAATTGTTTTTCCCCCCAAGAAACGACAGTTAGAAATAGCTTCCTGATAGCAATCATTACTGGCTTTTACCATTTAGTACAAAAGGGTTGACCATGGTTAAAAGGTTTAATTTTTATGTTTCAATGGTCACGAAGTCAAAAACATGGATTTGTCTACAATGGCAAAGATAGCTATAAATTCTATTACTGGTGACAGGAATTTTCCTTCAAACACCTTAGGCTGAATGTAACTTTATTGCTGCTTCCAGGAGGGATGTACAGGCAATTTCCATTTCACAGTCACTGTGAGTTAAACTCACAATCGCAAGCAGCAGTCATTTCAGATCGGTGCATAATTTAAAGACAGAAGTGGAACATGTGCATTGTATTATCCACCTGCACTTGCCTCTGTGTTCCGGCTGCTTAATCTTCCGCCGGCCCCAGCCAATCAATATGTCTGGCCTGTCAGGGTCAAATTGACAAGGTGCTCGCTGTGGCAATTTTTATGTTGCGTTCACTATTATCGTCACATCGTGTTTTTACATTTCCCTGGTGGGGAGACTGTCAGCATGAAAATGTGGCTGAAGTCAATAGTGTGCGTGGAACTATTTTATAAACGAGAAGTCCTTAATTAGAGACCCCTCTAGTATAGTTAGTGTACTGGTGACATAATCGCCACTCTTCCAGCAGATATCAAGGTTTTAAATAAGAGTTTATAGGTGCTGGCCTGGTGGCATGCTCTGTTTCGGTGGCCTGGGGTTCACTGGTTTGGATCCTCGGTGCCGACCTACCCATAGTTTACCAAGCCATGCTGTGGGGTGGAGGGGGGATCCCACATATAAAGTAGAGGAAGGTGGGCATGAATGTTAGCTCAGGGCTAATCTTCCTCAAATAAAAAATAAAAAAAGTTTATAAGAACTGTTTTTAGATATCAGATTAATGCTAGAACTAGTATATTTTGTCCATCTTTTGAAGAACAAAATATCCTGTATATAATAAAGGTTTATAAGTTTATGTTTATAAATTCATTTATTAGAGTAGTAAAGTAGAGAACGGAACTATTATGCTCTCATTTCAAGTTGGATATGTGACAATATCAGCAGGGAAAGCCACTGGGAGTGCATGAACACAAACAAATTTGTTATGATGGTATTACTGGGAAAATCTCATCCATCTTCTTAGTTTTCACCTTAACAAAGTATTTTCAGTTATTTCAAGGCATAGGATCATTTCAACATGAAAAAAATGGGTAGTGTATTCCTGTATTAAATAAAGTGCCAAATCTCAGAATATTTAAGTTACTTATTTAGGGTTGCACTGCTATTAAGAGTTTAACCAGTAAAATGCTTGCATATTAGTCAATATCAGAACTGGGACCAGAACTGAGAAACAAGTGTCTGATGATAATTAGCACTCAATAAACAGTTGTAGACTAGATGAATGAAGATTATTTTAAATACATGATTGAAGTTGCAAAAAAAATTCCACTCACATGGAAGCCTAGTTATTTAGTTTCCTTTGGTTTTAGCCATCGTTTACTTATGTCAGAAATGTTTTTAAAAACATAGACTCCTATAAAAAAATGACCTAAGATAGCTGTCTTCCCAGTTATCTTAAACCTGTTTCCCACCTTTATTAATGTTGCATTCTAATCAAGTCTAAAGACTCAAGGCATGTAATTTACTCAACAAGACATTCTTTCACTTCATTTTCCCTGACATTTGGTATAAATGACATTTATAAGTGTATTATATGTGATCTGCTTCTGTAATTTAATTCAATATTTGTGTTATGTATGGTGTTAAAAGTAGATAACAAACAGATGTGCAAACATATGAACGATGGAAAAATATTGAGAAGAAAACATGTTTATAAAATTAAAAATTAAAGGCTTTAATTAAAAGTTCAACAGATGCCCCAATCTGTTCATCCAGTTTTGTTCTTTTTACTCCTTTCATAAATTTTCAAAATATTAAATTACTTTTAATCTATGTGAGATTTTTCCTTTTTGGCAGATGCGAATTTTCTGTGTAGGCATAATTTTACACAATGCATTTGGATACTTCAATCACATTTTCAAATGTCTCATTTTATTAGCTTTTAAAAGTCTCTAAATTGTGTTTCCAATTTGCCTTTCTAATTTGTATTTTTAAGATGCTACTTGTATTAACCAGTAGACAGAATTGTGTCTCTTATCAAGTAGATACTCAATAAGTACCTCTGGAATCTCCTAAAGTCTTTCCTCACATGATGCTTTTTTTTTTTCTTTTTGCTTTTTTTGGTGAGGAAGATTAGCCCTGAGCTAACATCTGTTGCCAATCTTCCTCTTTTCCTTTTTTCCCTAAAGCCCCAGTACATAGTTGTATATCCTAGTTGTAGGTCCTTCTAGTTCTTCTATGTGGGACGCCTCCACAGCATGGCTTAACGAGTGGTGCTAGGTCCATGCCCAGGATCTGAACCAGCAAACCCTGGGCCACAGAAGTGGAATGTGTGAACTTAACCACTATGCAACTGGGCCAGCCCACACGTGATGATTTTTTGTCTCTGCACATTAACTTACTCTTTTGCCCCACAGTCTAGAATGTTTTCTAAGGATTTTAGCATGCAGATGGTAGAGCTAGATTACCTGGGTGCAAACCCCAGCTCCATGGCCACATCGTGTGACCTTAGACAAATCTTGAAATCCCCCTTTGCCTCAGTGTCTTCATCTGAAGCATGAATCTAATGCTGTAGCTTGCACTTATCTCCTTCAATTGCAGAGACAATTAAGTGAGTTATCATATCTCATCTGTTTGAAATAATGCCTGACGTTTGGTAAATGCTCCATCTTATTAGTTATTATTATCACCATTATTATGAATCTGACATTTGCCTTTCATAAACTTTATCAGTTCTAAAATGTAGGTTTTACCTCCTTTATTTAATTTCCTATCACCAAACTGAACTGCTAATATGTTATTCTTCAGAACTTTTTTAGAATTTAATTTTCCTTTTATTCATTTAACATTTGTGTAATGTTTAATGTGAACTAACTCTCCTGCTGGATAGTGGTATAGAAATTGTTTTAAGTGAGAAAGAAAATAAAAGTTTTCTGTTTCAAGAGGCTCACAATCTAAATGGATTAGGGAAATAGAGTTGTTAATTCTAGTCAAGTTTAGTGGAGACTAAATTGAGGAGGCACCTGGAAGTATGAAAGTGCATGAGTTCAAATAGTTTAACAAGTAACTATGGGAATTAAAAAAATGTAGACATTTTTTAATCTAAGGATGTCTTATTAGCCAACTACCTGTTACCTAAAGTCTATAATGTCAAAGTATCATACATTTGGCATTTAGTATTTTATTCTTTTTTTTTTTGAGGAAGATTAGCCCTCAGCTAACTACTGCCAATCCTCCTCTTTTTTTTTGCTGAGGAAGACTGTCCCTGAGCTAACATCCATGCCCATCTTCCTCTACTTTATATGTGGGACGCCTACCACAGCATGGCTTTTGCCGAGCTGTGCCATGTCCGCACCCAGGATCTGAACCGGTGAACCACTGCGCCACCGGGCTGGCCCCTAGTATTTTATTCTTAATAACAGACGCTATATTTCCCATTGTCAAAAATAGATCTATCATAAACATGTTAATAATTATGATTTTATAAGCATCAAAGATTACTTTCTTTTTAAACTATTTTGTTTTTGCTAGGAAAGCGTCACCCTGAGTGAACATCTGTTGCCAATCTTCCTCTTTTATTTTTCTTCCCTAAAACCCAGTTCACGGTTGTATATCCTAGTTGTAAGTCTTTCTAGTTCTTCTATATCAGCCGCCACCACAGCATGGCTACTGACACACGAGTGGTGTGGTTTTGTGCCCAGGAACTGAACGCAGGCTGCCAAAGCAGAGGGCACCAAACTTTAACCACTAGGACACCAGGGCTGGCTCAAATATTACTTTCTTTAGACAAGTTATAAGTGGTATTTCTAGGTATAGGGCTATGTAAGAGCCTGATTTTTTAATATCTATTCTAAAATGCTTTGAAAGAATTATTTTTAAAGTGCAGGTTTTTAACAAAATTTGTGATTCTTTCTTTTCCTATTTGTATACCAATACTGAAAATTAATATTTAAAAACTGATTTTCCCATATGATAGATGAAAACATGGTGTATTTTTATTTCTATTTGTATTTTTAAATCATTGCTGTTTTCGAACAGGTATTTTCACAAGGATCAAATTTTTAGTGTTAAAAGAGTATTGTATCAGCTAACTACTGCTGTGGGACAAAGTATTCTAAGGTAGAGGCTTAAAATAGCAGCTATTTATGTATTTTTCATAATTTACATGGTGTGTGGGCAGTCTGCTTGTTGATGTTGACTAGAGTTGGATGATTGTGGCTGGACCCAGACATCTTTACTCATTTGGTAGCGTCCACTAACAGCTGGCTTACTGAGGGCTGCCTTGGGTGTGATGAATCAAATTTCCTCCATTTGTCCTTCGGGTACCTACAGAATTATTTGTAAATGGAAGTTTTTAATGCATTGATTTCAGATTTTATCCTTATTAACTTTTTCTGTTTCTCTTGACTTTATTGATTTATTCTTTAAATAATTTTGTTTGTGCTTTTATTAATTTAATTTATTTATTTGTATTCTTTTACATATACTTATAGATTCATATATACACACATATATATTTATCTCATTGCTTTAGCTGGATCTCATATGTATGTTTTGTTGTGTATTTTCATTACTGTCACTTTATAGATACTCTGAAATTACAATTTGGATTTCATCTTTGCCCTGGATGGTTTTAAGAGAGTTATTTTCTTCTTCCGTTAAATTTCCAGATGAGAGAAGCTGTTTATTTTCTGACTTTGTAATCAGTTATACTTTTAGTGCTTGAGATGAGATTTTCATTGTCATCTAATAGTTGATTTTGGTGAGTGTTGCATGGGTTCTTAAAAAGAAGTTGTATGTGTTTTATGGATAATCTGTTTCATTCATTATGTATTTGAATCACAAAACATCATCCTTTACTCCAGCATGAAAGGAGAGGAGAGAAATAAATTCTCCAATCATCGATATACGTACATACTTTCCTTGAAAGTCTGTATCTATATTTTCTATAGATTTTTATTGGAATATTGATATTAAATTAACTCTCACTCACTATGAATTATATCATATATGGCATTAATTTTGTACATAATCACGTTTCCTGAACCTAGCACTTTTCTAGTACACAGTATTCCATTCTATTATTTTCCATGCTTTCTAAGTTATTCTGTTTTACCAATATCTCTCTTTTAGAGCATTGAGTTGGTTTTGGTTTATGGGCTAATCTGAAAACTAGCATTTTGTTCATTGGGTGAAGTCAACTAATTTACATATTAAATTGAAAGGTATAATTGATATTACTTTTGTCCCCTTATGCTAAGATTTTAAATAACACTATGTACACATTTTTAGCCAATATAGGTTTTCCTATCACTTCTTAATATAATTCCTTAAAACTCTAATTCTTACGATAGTTTCTAATTCCTTCCCATGAACAATGATGCAATTAGAATACCTACTCTGTGACTTCAGGTTGAATTTATTACATTAAATTGTGTTTACCTCAGTGCTATTCAATAAACTCTAATTTTGTGACTTAATTTGCCATCCATATGTGATCTCATTTGAACTCTAGGTATTTAAGTAAATAGGCAAATTTCCCTTACTTTTAATATTTTCTTGCTTTTTTGCTGCAATATTTGTGGATATAGAATTTTGATTTTATCAGAGCTTATATTATAAACATTACAGTCTTTCACAAGTGTCTTATTATTTCGTTTAGTCTTTCCCCAACAGAAAAACAATTATATTTAATGCTTATTGCTAGTCTTTTTGAAATTTTTTCCCCAGAAATTCTTGGGTTTGTTGAAGCTTATCCTCTAGGTAGATATCCTTCCAGAAGAATTCATGGAAACATTTTCTAAGTGTGTGCGTATTCAAAATTGTTTACCTGCTACTTTTATACTTCAAAGAATTCTTTGAGTGTAAAAGCTTTGGAACATACTTTGGTTTCTCGTAAACTTCAAAGACCTTTCAGTGATTGTATCTTGAGGGAATATGATGTCAAAATCTAATTTTTCAATCATTGTACATTTATAATTGACAAGACATTTTGGTAGACTCCTAAAAGTACTTTTTGTTTATCACTTACATGCTGTCATTTTAAATGGGCATGCAACTCTGCTTTCATCATTCTTGGTCAAATTTACCTAAGAAACACAAGTAATGTCAATATGATGATTCAAATCTTTGTTTGAATTAGGGAAATATTGTTCAATTATAATTTTCAAATATTTCTTTTCCCCATAGCATTGGATTTGGTTTTCTTAACTAAGGACATTGCTGATGTGTATGGTAGATTTCCTCTCCCTGTCTTCAACACTTTAAAATATCCTTTTCTTAAAGAATAGTTGTGACTACTTTCCTTCGCTTACCTCTCTAATTTCTCTCCTTTAGGTCCTTTGCTGTGTGTGCAGCTGGGTCTGATCTCCTCTGTATTCATCTCAGTTTCATCTCCTATTTTTTGATGATTTTAGTTATTATTTTCTTGAGCTCTGCCCACTTGTGCTTTGCCTTCTTCTATTGCAATCTTTTCTACTTACTTCAGCATTTCTACTTTTTGCTCTTCTCTATAAAGGCATTTTCTTCATCTATCCCCAGGTAAAAATTTAGGGGTAAATATTTTTCATCCGCTATTTGCCATTTCTCTTCCTTTTTCTTTTTTGTCTTATAGTCTGTACCTTGTAATCTTGATGTTGTTAATCACCTTTGAGGCTGTTGCATACTCTTGGATAAGCTAATCATCAGAGACCTTTGTTGGGAAGGTGTACCAGCCATGGTTCAGAGGGGCTAGAATTTCACTATGCTGATTTTTGTGTATTTTGTACTTAATTCTCTCCATCCAAAGAGGAGAGACTATTGTGGATTTTTTTTTTAAATGCAGTCTCTTTGGTCCTCTCTCACTGCTCCTGAAAATGTGGTTTTCTGTGTGATTTCTTACTTAGTTTTGTCTCCTCTGCTTCCAGGAAGAAATTAGCCAGATGAGTTTCTCTCACCAAATCATGTTCTCCCTCTGCACTTTTAAAAAGAAGCAAGGTGAGGTTTTGTCTGATAATGATGCCTCTCACTTCCAGGAATGTCCATTGCAGGTTTGTTCTGAAACATGCAATGTGAACATCATCTCTCTGTTTCCATCCTTCAGCTACTAGTTTTTAAATAAATAGAGTGTTATGAGCTAAATTGTGCCCTCTCCCATTTCTATATTGAAGCCCTAACCCAATACTTCAAAATGTGAGTGTATTTGGAGATATGGTCTTTAAAGATGTAATTAAGTTAAAATAAGGCTGCTAGTGTGGGCTGTAGTCCAGTTGGGCTGGTGTCCTTATAAGTAGAGGAAATTCAGACACAAAGAAGGGTAGCAGGATGTGCGCTCACTAAGGGAAGACCACGTGAGGACACAGCAAGGAGGCCATGTGCAAGCAAGGGAGAGGGACCTCAAAGGAAACCACTCATGTTGACATCTTGATCTCAGCCATCCAGCCTCCAGAACTGTGACAAAATAAAATTTCTCTTGTTTAAGCCATCCAGTATGTGGTATTTTGTCATGATAACCCTAGCAGATTAATACATATAGCTATGTTTTTAAGTTAATAATATTAAAAAATTCATCAATAAATAGAATGTCTGAAAATCAAGATGTATTCAAAACTATTGGTTATACGTTACCTATAAACAGAGTAATCTTCTCTGGTCTATATCCATTAAAAGTAAAAATGTCAATTCATTTTTAAAAAGAGGGTGCATTATATAAATATAAAAATAGTTAATATTTAATAACCATTGATAGTTTGTGGAATAAGTAAACTACTATGTATGACTAAGTGAAAACTATTTCTGATTTTAAAAAATATTTTTTCCCATTTGCCTCTTTCTGAGGGTTCTGTATTCTGTTTATTCTAGTTTTTTTTTTTTGAGGAAGATTAGCCCTGATCTAACGTCTGCCACCAATCCTCCTCTTTTTGCTGAGGAAGACTGGCCCTGAGATAACATCTGTGCCCTTCTTTCTCTACTTTATATGTGGGAGACCTAGCACAGCATGGCTTGATGAGCGATGTGTATGTCCGCACCCAGGATCCAAACCAGCGAACACTTGGCCACCAAAGAGGAACGTATGAACTTGACCACTGCGCCACTGGGCCAGCCCTTACATTCTTATTTTTAAAGTAAATTCATGCGGGGCTTGCTAAGGTGCTTCCACAAGGAAAATTCAGTTATTTTTCACTGTCCTAAGAACAATGCAGCAGAATCGAGTTTAGTGAAGTCACTTTGTCAAACCTGAACACTGAGCCTCCTGCCAATGTTAGGAAACAAAGCATAATGGGACCATAAAAGGAGCATTCTGGATCAGGCTTCTGGAATAATCCATTTTGGGTCTCTGCAATCTTACTAATGACTCCCTTAAGAGGTGAAAGAAATGGACATCCTCTCTCTTATCCTCCCTACTCAACATGAATACACTTGTGGAATCATCAGCTGTGCTAGGGCTCAGTGGTGAGCCCCACAGGTTGTCAACAACTGTGCCCGTGAATAGGTAACACGTCAATCAATGAAAATTCTTATAAAAAATATTGGCTGTTGTGGAGATAAGTCAAACAGCTAAAAAGATGCAAAAGCATACTGGCAAGCTACAAATATCTTAGCACATCTTATTCAGCAGAGAAAGGAGCAGAGCTTAGAGTTGGTAGGCTCTTTCTGCAGACAATCTCATGGGTTCTTCCCTTCAGCTATTCCCAAAAGGTGAGAGAAAAGAGCAGGGATGCTGAAAATGGTGGTCAAACTTTAAATTCTCACACTTGATTTTTTTTAATTGAAGTAGTATTGGTTTACAACATTATATGAATTTTAGGTGTGCATTATTATATTTTGACTTCTGTGTAGATTACATTGGGATCACCACGAAAAGTCTAGTTGCCATCTGTTACCGTACACATGTGACCTTTTACCCCTTTTGCCCTCCTCCCACCCCCTTCCTCTCTAGTGACCACTAATCTGTTCTCTGTATTTACGTGCTTGTTTGTTTGTTAATCTCCCACATATGAGTGAAATCATACAGTATTTTTCTTTTTCCATATAACTTATTTTGCTTAGCATAACACCCTCAAGGTCCATCCATGTTGTTGCAAATGGCAAGATCTCATCTTTTTTATGGCTGAGTAGTACTTCATTGTCCGTGTGTGTGTGTGTGTGTGCATGTGTGTGTGTGTGTGTATAAATACCTATCTATCTATCTGTATAGATGTATATATGTACCACATCTTCTTTATCCATTCATCTATTGATGGGCGCTTAGGTTGTTCCCAAATCTTGGCTATTATGAATAATACTATAATGAATATAAGGGTGCACATATTGTTTCAAATTAGTGTTTTTGTGTTCTTTGGATAAATACTCAGAAGTGGATACCTGGATCATATGGTAGTTCTATTTTTAATTTTTGGAGGAATTGCCATACTGTTTTCCATAATGGCAGTACCAATTTACATTCCCACCAGCAGTATATGAGGGTTCCCTTTTCTCCACATCCTTACCAACACTTGCTATTTCTTGTCTTTTTAATAATAGCCATTATGATGGGTATGAAGTGATATTTTCACTTTTTTAATTATAAATCATCTCTTTTGTCTAATTCATTGTGAACTTTTAATTAATTGGGATAAATACAGAGAAAGAAAATTATCCTTTTCTGGTGTTGACAATGTGTATTATTTCCTTGAGGAAGTGCTATTGTAAGGAATTATATGGAATAATTCATCTGCCAACAAAAATTCTTACCACAAATAATATTAATACTAAGAATATATGTTATAATCCCTTACATTTGTGAGAAACATAAATGATGTGTCAATTGAGAGGTTCATTGATTTTTCCATGTCAATAATCAGATCCCCTCTCATTTATTTAAGAATTCTGTCAGATTTAATAGGTTTTCTTCTTAATGAATGTATTACCCTGCTGTCTTGCCAGGAGAGACCAGAATGGAGAAGACAGATAAATAAGATTTATGTTTTTACATTTCTACATCTTCCAAAATTGCTTATCAGAAGCTTAAATAACTAAATAAAGGTGTTCTCAATATCCATCTTCCTTACTTGCCTACTCATACCTATAACACACGCACATACACATCCCACAAATCCATATCCTATATGTGTACACACTACTAAGATCTTTCCATATGCTTACTTCAGTAAATATGTAGCTATGAGGAACTGACCTAATTTGCCTAATCCAATTTAAAATCCATGTTATAAAATCTGTTTTAAAATGCTATGGAAATGTCAAAACAGAGAAAAGAATAAACAAAATAGTAATATGCTGATCAATGTACTAATGTTATAAATCACAATATCTGTAGACAATAACTTAACTAGATACGACCCAATAAGTCCTCATTTTGGTAAAGCTTAGCTGTAAGTTTTACTTCTTCCTCTAAGATCAAGATCAAACACAAGGAAGTATTCTCTCACCAGTTATATATAACATTTGACTTGATGGCCTAGCCGGTGAAATAAAGCAGTAAAAGGTAAGAAAATAGTATTGGAAAGGAAGCAGTAAAAACTACCTATCCACAAGTGATGTAGTTGTTTAATGAAAAAACCTTAAGGAACATGCAAAAAACTTCTAGATTTAAGAAGTGAAATTGGCAAGGCACACAATTTAAGGGCAAAAATCAATCATTCTTTCTATATTAGCATTAAGTAGTTGGAAAAATGAATAAAGAATCATTAAAATGTCATTAAAATAAAATACTTAGATGTAATCTTAATAAAAGATATGCAAAATGTCTACACTGAAATGGAAAAAGCATCCCTGAGAAAAATTAAATTTCTACATACATGAAAATATATATTATATTTATCATCAAAATACTCAGCATTATCAAAATGTCCATTTTTTACAAGGTGATCTATAGATTCAAGGTAATCCAAATTACAATCCCAGGATGTTTTTCAATAGAAATGAATAAATTGACTCTAAAATATATGTAGAAATACAAAGGACCTAAAATATTCTTAAAAAAGAACAAAGTTGGACATAAAGTGTACAGTGAAATCATAGCAATCAAAATAGTGTGATATGCAAGAAAGTAAACAGAGGTATAACAGAAATAGACTCACATATATGGTCAATTTACTTTTTAAAAGAGTGTCAGGGCAATTTAATGGGGAAATGAAAGTTTCTTAACAAATGGTGCTAGAAAACTTGGATATCCATTTGGAAAAAAATATAAGAAATAAACAACAATCTCTATCTCATATCATATATAAAAGATAGTTTGAGATAGACCATTGGTTAAATGTAAAAGCTAGATGTATAAAGCTTCCAAAAGAGACTATATGAGAATAAAGTCATGAACTAGAAGTAGGCAAAGATTTATTTGAAATAACCATAAAAGACACATTTGGTAAGTTAAACTTTATAAACTTTATAAGTATTCCAGTCATCAAAATAAACTGTTAAAAAAATAAAAAGCCAAGGCATGAACTGAGAGGAAAAAATCTTAAAATATATATCTGATGAAGAACTTTTGTCATATATACCATTAAATCCTCTCGATTCAATAATTAAATGACAAAAAATCCAATAAGAAAATAGTCAAAGATTTGAACATACACTTCCTGAAGTTACATAAAAAAGGACCAATAATCACATAAACATGAATTAAATCAAGAAAATGTGAATTAAAACAATAATGAGGCACCACTACACAAACACTAGAAGGGGGAGAATGAAAAAGACTGACGTCGAAAGTTGGCGAGGAGGTGACACGACTATAACTCTTTTATACTGCTAAGTGCAGTTTCTAATAAGGTAAACGTACAAGGAAAATATTACCCAGCAAGTACTCAAATAGTCACTCAAGAGAAATAAAGATAGATGTCCACAAAAAGACCTATGCACAAAATTTCATAACAACTTTACCTACAATGTTATAATATTCCTAAACGTAATATTGCTCCACTTAATCTTACACAAATGTCCATCCATAGGAGAATGGATAGCTAATTGTGCTATATTCATACAATGGAATATTACTCAATAATAAAAATTAGCAAACTACTGATACATAAAGCAAAATGGATGATTCTAAAAGGCTTTATGAGGTGTGAAATTGCTGGGAACAAAAGAGAACATAATGTATATTTTTCTTCAGATGAATTTCTAGGATAGACAAAATTAATCTATGGTGAAGAAATTTTTTAAATGCTCACTTCTAAGGAGGTGTTTGACGGGAACAGGAAACAAAGCAATTTTCTTGGGTGATCAAATATTCTATATGTGGATAGGAGTTATACAGGCCTATTTGTGAAAAATATGAAATTATACACTGGAGATATTAGCATTTTAACATACTTAAATTTTACATCAAAGAAAATCTGCACGCAAACTCTAAACTCTAATTAGTAAGCATGTTTTTCACAGTTCTATTTGTTATGAATTCCAAAACACCTTCTGTGTGTTATGAGGTTGAGCAAATGTAAAAGTATATTGTGGATGATGGAAGCCAGATTTATTGCTGCTCACAAAAAGAGTTATACATAGAGAAAAACACAGAAGACTTGACTCCACCATGTGCTCCATGTGCCACGGCTTAGAATTGGTGGAATTTATGATAGGTTTATAAAAAGATAGATATAGAAATGACTATATATGTGTGTGCTATTTACTTTATGTTTTTTTAAAATTCCTAGTTTTTTCTGCCGAATTTGCCCAGAAACAGTGACCTAGCAGAAACAATGACCATATCTATCACCAAGATCTTATTTTCTAAATATTACCCTTTATTATAATTAGGCTCCCTGAGTAAATGGCTGATTTCAAGACTGGGACCAGGAACACAAGATATGCCTAAACATCTTGTCAAGATATGCCAGAAAACAAGGCAGTGTTTCAAGAGTGAGGAGTGCATAACAAAGGGCCATAAGGATCAGCTTAGTGGGACTCCCATGGGCCAAAGCTAGGACATTTTGAGCATTAAAATAAATAGTCATAGTAATGAATTTTAACTCACTGCATAAAATAAGAGCCTATGACTTCATGGTTTCATAAATAAATGAGTGAATAAATAAATGAAAGAGAAAGGAAAACTCAGCAAGATGCAAGTTAAAATATATAGTTGGAATAATGAAGTTATAACATTGATTAAAGGAAGCTAAAAACTCTTGGGTGAAAATTTAATGAAGACAAGATATTTAACATGACCTCTCTAAAAATTATTATTAATTTACAAAAGAGGAAAATAGACTCGATTATAAAGAAAATTGGTGGCCGCTATCATAACCAGCCAAAGTTAATAGAGCTAAATATTCAGACAAATCTACATCACATGCTTCCTGATATGATGTATTGAGAATGACATAATATCAGGGAAAGTTATGTGCTTTCTTTGCCAAAAATGCATAGCTTGAATAGAATTATAAAAAGAGAGAGAGGAGTGCGCGAGCATAACAGATTAAGCAAATGGGGCAACATGTTAGCAACTGGTTAATTCAGATAGAGATTATATAAGAGCTCATTGCTATCTTGCAATTTTTTGTAAGTGTGAAATCTTATGAAAATAAGTTGTAAAATATATACTAGCTTTTGTTTTTATGGAACTTAAGTTCTGTTGGGGTCAGACAGCAAAAAGAGAAATGAGGGAATAAGCTATACAATTTCAGATGAAGATAATTGCTATGAGGGGGAGGAAAACGAGAGCGATGTCCTAAACGAATACTGCTGTTCTAACTGGGTTGGTGTATTTTGTTTTAGGGATAATTTGGTCTTTATACCTAAATGCCAAATAAGTTATGCATAGTTGCTGTTTGATAAAACTTAATTGAATAAAATGACCAAAGCTACTGTGCCCTAATATTCTAGGAAATTAATAGAGCTTTAAATTCATTAATAGAGCTTTGATTGAGCCAGGAAAGCATGTCAGGATACTGTTCTAAAAGAAAAAAAAATCTGCATCCAGAATGGGTGTGTAGGTATCATAGGAAACCACTCTTTCCCACCTAATTTACTTCCTTGTATGTTGACCTAGCAAAAGCACCTCAAGTTTTACAGAAATCATACATTCCACATAACACTGTGAAAAGTTATGCAGAAACTTTGAAAAAGAAGACTATTTGTCCCTAGACCATCCCTAAGTGGTGCCGAACCCTACTGAAATCAGATTTTGTTGCTGAGTTTCACTCATGTCCTCTAACTGAATAGTTAAAGTAAAATGGCCATGTAAGAGTCTAGTAGTGGAAAATACATTACGACCCAGTTTAACTTGCCATCTGTTGGTTAGAATATAATAAAGGGAAATGAATGGGAGCTGAGGCTTAGAAAAGATTGTATATAAATATGTGTATAAATAGATGTTTAGGTGTGGTTATAGAAATTAAGTATAGAAATATAGATAAAATTTCCTATAGACTAAAAATAGCAATAACTACACTGAAGAACTAAAAAGAATAATGTGAAAAGTAGAAACTCAGAAGCTAAATCCTCTCTCTTGTAAGTAAGTGACATTGCTGCCATTCCACTAATGAAACACTATTGCCAATAATTTCTTCCCACTCACTTTGTTCTCCTGCTGGGAAAAAACAAAACTGTGAAAATTGCTGGGAGTGAGACATGGTGTTCTTAGTAGATATTAAACTTTATTTTAATAAGTTGAATGACATGCAGTTTAAATTGAGGCCCAAGTGCTTTAAGTGATGAATAAATGATCAATTGAAAGGTGAAAATGTAGTGTATTATATTTATCAAAGTTAGTGACCAGGGTGCTTTATTTACTTTATTTTCTATCTATTCAACATTATGAAATAGAAAGCTATGCCAATTTAGCACTTTTTACTGATTCTAATTTCTATTGTTTGTCTTTCTATTATTTTTGGGTGTTGTAGGACGCAAATATATAAATATATAATCACACATTCTGTTGTGTAAAAAAAGGAGAAAACTATAAAAAGAAAAGTCGGAGTCAGTTAGTGTTTTGGTTTTAGGTCGTTTATTTCTCCATGCATTAAAATAAGTTGAACAATGCTGTCTGAAGAGGATATTATCCTGCAATAAAGCAATCAGATTTTAAAAAAATCAAAGGGTAAATAAATTATAAGTAAACCACAGCTATCGTAGTCTCCACTCTTTGGAATTCTTTTTGAAGTGTGTGCTGGTGGAATTACCACAAAGGATCACAGACTTTCATCTAAAGTATTTAGGATTTGGAAATTTTATTCACTACACAACAGCAAATGCAAATTCAGAATAAAATTTAACAACAAATTACAGTTCTTCTACAAAAATAATCTTGCATTGTTAACTTCAAGCACTTCATTTTTACCTAAAAAAATAAATAAATAAATGCCTTTTGTACTACAACATACTAAAAGAAAAGATAAATCTTTAATCCAGTTAGAATACAAAAGAATAAATTGCAATATGTTATCAGCATTTCTCAACTTCTCCTGGAGGCTGTTTTCTAAACTCTTGTTTAAATTTTTGTTTAATTTTTTGAATTGCAAATGTTTTTACATGGTTTGAAATATAAACTCAGTTTAATTTGGAAAATTAAAATCCTTCTGTTTCTTATATATTAAATTTATTGTCATTATAGTAAATGTAATTTTGATATATATATTGCCAAGTAGAAAAAACATTTTGTTAGGTTGGGGAAGAGAAATGAAGTGGAAAACTACTCTGGTGAAGATACATTCAAAGTTCTCTTGGACACTAACAATTTGCTCAGGTAACTATGTCTTAATAAGTAAAGTGGATTAGATCTGCCATGCCTGCTAGTTCCATCTTTGCTCTCCCTTAAGGAGCTGTGACAGACAGTATGTGGCCTGTGGGGGATTATTCGTACCCTCCCGTTGGTGATATCTGTCAATGTATCTTGTTCCCGTTCCATGGTTTGACAGGAATTCTGCATCAGGGTTGAAAATGGTTGGGAACCTAGCCCATTTATGCCTGTCAGCCTTGTTGACAGGCAGACACTGGAGCTGCCCTCTTCAGTGTCATCTAACTCAGCTTCTAGGCACACCAGAATATGGGGTTTTCTTTTCCAGTGAACAAAGAGGAGCCCATGACACAGAATGGGACACTATTCTGGTTTTGTAAATTGAATAGATTGTCCTTCCAACTACACCTGGCTTGGATCAGCACTTACCCAGTATGCAGAAGTAAATACTCTTGATTCAAGAATACTGAGCATTCCATGGTAGTGTATAGTGTATACCCACGGTTAAGAGTCCTTTCAAATTCATCCCATTATTAAAGCCCCTGTCTTAGTCTGCTCAAGCTGCAGTAGCAAAATACCAGTACAAGAGACACTTATTTCTCAGAGTTTAGGAGGCTGGGAAGTCCAAGGTCAAGATGCCGTCTCTTTCAGTTCCTGAAACAGCTCTCTTCCTGGTCTGCAGGTGGCTGCATTCTTGCTGGATCCTCACGTGGCAGAGAGAGAGAACTCTGGTCTCTTCCTTTTCTTATAAGGACACTAATCCCATCCTCCTCACCTCATTTAAACCTAGCTATCTTCCAAAGGCCCCGCCTTCTGACATCATCACGTGGGATTCGGGTTTCAACATATGAATTTGGGAGGGACATAAACATTCAGTCCATAACACCGCACACCTTACTTTAAACTATTCATCTCTTAAATACTGATGTTAGTGTTTAACATATCCAATTTATTTTGTGTAAGGGTATTAACTATTGGATCATGGCAATTCAATTCAGTTCCTGTAAAATCAGCTGTTCATTTGTTTATTATTTGTGTTCAGTAGCATAAGCAGCATTCTTTAAAAATACTCATTTATAAATGTAGTGGCAGAGTTGGTTATTCTCTAGTTGTTATCACCTTTGCAATATGTATATTATAATATTGTCTTTGTTATACAAAATTTGCATGTCATCTACATGTCAATTTCCCTGCTACACTGGGAGCTACTTGAAGGCAAAAAAACCCACTTAATCTTTGACGACCTCATTTACAACAATTTATGGAACACAGTAAGCACCCAGTAAATGTTTGTAGAGTGCTGAATGAATGTAAAACATATCGAATATATAATGTGTGAAAAAGCAAACATGGAATTTATAATAATAAGTTTATCATTATAATTATATAAGCTATAATTATGGTTTTATAAAATTTATATTAACATTTGGACAAAGACTAAAACAACAGCAGTGAAAATGAGAACAGTGTGATTTGTTGGAGATGATAAGAATGAGCTTTCTTATGTTTTTGATTTCTATTCTTATGATTATCATATCATTTCAGCAACAAGCAATACGTAAGAGAAATGCTAGCTCTTGGTATTGCAAGAGATGCAATGAGCTCCATCTGTATATTATGTCGCTGTTCCTATTTCCCAGAGATCGGTTGGGTATGATTTCCTCATGATCATTCTAGCCAATGAAATCATAACTACCTAAAGGAAGCATGAATACTCTGTTTAAAATAAATATTTACAGTGATAGGCAATAGATTTTAAAACATTCATGCTTTCCTGATTATGTACCTAACTTTTAGATTAAATTTAGAAGTTCTACAATAGTTATCTATAAAGATATATACATTATAATATGCCATAAGTAAATAGAAATAAAAAGAATCCTATAATATGTCAGAGTTTAATCAGTTCTAAGAAGGCAATGAAACAGGATAAGGTCATAAAGAGTGACCAAATGTGGGTGTGCTATTTTATAAAAGATAATCAGGAAAGATCTCTTTGATAAGGTGATATAGAATAGAAACCTGAACAATGTGACACTGGCCAAATAGATATCCAGGGGAAGGAAAATAGCAATAATGCTATTCGAGCAGTGCAAGTGGGAATGAGGTAGGAGAGAGAATCAGGGGCCAAATGATTTAGGGCTTTGCAGGTCAGGATAAGAATATTGAATTTTACCTTAAATGAGATGATGAATCATTGGAAGTTTTAAATTAAGAAGTTGACTTTCATTTTTAAGAAGATTGTTCTAGCATTGGTGTGGAGAAATTACAAGAAAGGGTAAAGTTTCAGCATGGAAACAAGTTAATAGTCTATTCTAATAGCTCAAGTAAGGTATGATAAGGGCTTAAATAAGATTGGTAACGGTGTTTGACGTGCTCCTTAGACATTTTGTGTTTTAAAAGCCTATTAGACACCCCAATGGAGAGGCTGAATAGGCAATTAGCTTCGATACTGAAAGTTCTAGAGTTTTTAATAGAGAATCTGCTGGAGATGTAAATTTGGAAGATTTCAGAGTAGAGATAATGTGTTAATTTGAGTTGGGAAAAAGCAGATTATTTTTGGTAATTCACTTATGAGGAGACCTCTGGAAATAGAGGTAGCAGTAAGAAGGCAGGCATAGTGAGACAGAGAAGGAGAAAACTCCAAAATAAATACGGGTTACTGAGGTTGATGTTGCAAGTATTGGGTGTTTGATTTCACAAGAACCTCTGCAGAGGTGTACAGATGTCTCCTGGAATTTTCCACCTGAATGATAGAAAACTGGGCAATTTATCTTTTAGCTACTATGCTCCATCATTACTGGAGAGTTGCTCCCAGGAACTTAAAGTCACTCTGCACATCCCAGCTACTCTTTCCGTGGGTCAGATATACTTCTGGAGATCTGCAGAAGAAAATAGAAATATGCTTGGAGCAGGATTGAGGTGGAACATTGTTACAGTAAGATAATTCTGAACTTGCATGGAACTATACACAATACATAAGTTTGAAATCAGAGGTAGCCTGAAGGAACGTGGCAAAGGACGACACCAGGGACATCTGCTACAGATGTTATATAAATCTGGGTTATCAGACGGGATAAGATTCTCTCTAAGGACTAAGTAGAATTAGAGAAGAACTTGCTGCCCTGAAGCATGTGGATACTTCCAATGTTTAGAGGGTGGGAAAGTATGGAAGAACCAGTGAAAAAAGACTGAAAAGTAACCACCAGTTAAGTAGAGAACCAAGAATGGACGGTATCTTGAAGGCCCAGTAAAGAAAACAAATCAGGAAAGGGTTAGTTTTAAACAGAGTCAAATGCTGTTGATAAGATAAACTAAACTAAGAGATGAAAATTCATTATTGAATTTGTCAATAATGAAACTGAAAACATGGTCCACAGCCCTGACTAGAATAAATTTAATTGAGAATAGAAGAATGGGATGTGGAAAAAGAAAGGAAATAAAAAGAAAAATTCTTTTAAGGAGTATTATAGTAAAAGGGGTGAAGAAATGGTAGCTTGAGAAGAATGTGAAGTCAATAGCCAACAGTATTTTATTAATACCATTCTAAGTTAATTGTAACATAGCTAATGAGCTAAGCTTGGCTTTGTATGCTGAAAACTAAAACTCGTGCCTAGAGGACTACAACCCCGGTTGAAATGAATTGCTTGCACTTGCTTGGTGTGTAAAAAAGAATATACTCCAGAATAAATATTTAGGGTGGTATTCCTTCCATTCATCATTAACTGTTTTTTTTTCTTCCTCTTCCTTTTAAAGGAAAATATTTTTTTCTTTTGCTTCTTGCTTAACCTCTCTCACCAATCTCAAGCCAAAAGGCAATTGTGTGATAAAAGACGTGTTTAGTATGTTTTTTCTCTTCATGTTTTAAGGTAGCCATATGTGTAAACAACCTAGAATTTTGGGATCCTAGCCAGTCGCAAAGCTGTGTAAGCAAAAAACAAACAAAATCAATAAAACCAGCATAATTTCCACGTAGTACAACGTGGTGAAGAGCGTGAAATGAGATCAAAGAAAATATTCTCTCAGCCAATGACATAAGAACATTTATGGAGTGAGGTGCCTGTGGTATTCCAAACACGTGGGCAAATGATACAATGGGTAAGGAAAGCAATCAATAACATGCTTTGCAAAAACTTTCAAGCATTTTAAATGTGTCAAATGGGACAGTTACAGCTCTATGAACATTAATTAGACAGTTCTGTCAATGACAGCAAAAAGCTGATTGGTATTATTATTTCAACTTAAAAGGTAAAGTGCTCAAATCTGTAATATTTTATTAATGAACTAAGACTGTGTCACATGTTTACATAATAATTGCACTGTTTAATAATATTTAAAATCTATTCGTAGGAAGAATCATGCAGTGGGCATTGGGGTGTTCTAGTCTTAGAATAATTTTCTTCCACAGGAAAATAAATACTATTATCATATCAAATATGAAAGAGAAAAGAATATAGTATCAATGATAGAACTAGTCTTATCTCTGTTTTTTTGTCTTTGTAACTCTACTTTTTTTGAAAGGATGTGAGTACAAAGGTATATTATTTTTTGACTCAGCCTTTATAATGTTTGCAAAATAGGAAATAGCAACATATTATTTGCTTGAAGATTAAAACTTGAATATCATTAAACCACTAAAATATACAAAAATAGATGTTTCACTGCTCTTTGTAAAAGGTAAAGAAACAATTCCCTGTCCATTAGAGTTTGTGTTAAGCAATGGCCACATCCATATTCATATTTTTAGTAAATTAAATATTTATTAATTATTGAAATAATGCTATTGCTATGAAATTAACATTATTTGGATGAAATTTAAAACTGCATTAATTTAAAAGTAGTATTATTCATAAATAAACATTTAAATATAAGAGAAGAAACAATATTTTAAGAAATGCAACAAAATACTACTTTCTGTTTGAATTTTGTAAACTACATTTTTCCTTTTTCAATTAATTTGTTTACTTTATGTTATTTAAGCTTAATTTCAAGCTGAAAGAAAAGTACATCCTATGATGTGATGTTCACGGTTACTCCTGGAGTTTTCTTCCAATGCAATCTTCTAGTCTCAGAAGATGTTGGAATGTCAGTGTACTTTCTTCCTTAAATTCTTAAGGTAATTAACCTACAATTATGTTCGTAATTAACCTAGATTGTATCTATAATTGTCTAGAGCTGTGCTGTCAAATAGGCAGCCACTAGTCACTTGTAGCTGTTGAGTACTGGAAATATGGATAGTCAGAATTGAGATGAGCTGTTCCTGTAAAATACACACTGGATTCCTAACATTTTGCAAGTAAAAAGAATATATTATCTCATTAATAATTTTATATTTATTATATTTTAGATATATTTGCTTAAATAAAATACATATTATTAAATTTACCTCTTTTTACTTTTTAATGTAGCTATTAGAAAATTGAAATTTTAAAAATATTTGTAATCTGGCAGGCTGAATTCTAAGATAGCCCCCGAGATCCCAGCCACTTCTCCCAGTTATCCAATTAAGCAATAATCTAGATGTTGCTGTGAAGGGATTTTTCAGCTGCAATTAAGGCCACAAATCTGTTAACCTTAAGATAGGGAGATAAACGAAGTGGGCTTGACTCAGTTACATGAGCCCTTTATTTCTTCCACCTGGTTGCAGAAGAGGACGTCAGAGAGATGTTCTCTGGCTGGCTGGGAAGAAAGCCAACAGCCGTGTTGTACAATGTCTATGGGAGTATCTTAGCTCTGGCTGCCATAACAAAATACCATAGATGGGGTGGCTGAAACAATGGAAATTTATTTTTGCACAGTTCTAGAAGCTCGAAGTCTGAGATCAGGGTGCCAACATAGTCAGGTTCTGGTGAGAGCTCTCCTCCCAGCTTGCACACAGCCAGTTTCTTGCTCTTTCCACCTGGTCTATAAGGCCACCAAGCCTACCAGATTAGGATCCCAGCCTTACGAACTTATTTAACCTTAATTACCTCCTTAAAGCACCATCTCCAAAAATAGTCACCTTGGAGGTTAGTGCTTCAACATAGGGATTTTGGGGAGACAAAATTCAGTCTATAGTGGGGTGCCACATGGCAAGAAACGGCAAGTAGCAGCTGAGAGCAGTCCCTGGCTGATAGCCTGCAGAAAAATAAGAACCTCAGTCCTACAACCTCAAGGAAATGAACCAGTGAGTTTGGAAGAGGATCCCGAGTCCCAGATGAGGACTACAACCACAGCCAACTCCTTGATTTTAGTCTGGTGAGACCTTGAGCAGAGTGTCTAGACTCATGGTGTCCAGATTTCTTACTCACAGAAATTGTGGAATAATACATAGTTTTAAGCAGCTGAGTTTGTGGTAATTTGTTATGCAGTAATAGAAAATAATACATGCAGCTCATATTTTGCCTTGCATTATCTTTTCTTAAATAGTAGTAATGCAACAGGTATGATTTTGGGTTGGACCAGGCTAGAAAAACTGTAAAATTCTTCAATGATTTCCTGAACTTGAAGGTGACTTTGAAAATAGAGTGGCTTCTACACTACCCTAGAGTCTCTGTCCTGAATCTCATTCGTTCATTCATTCATCAAACCCTTACTGAATGCATAAAATCTGCCAGGACGTGGGGTAGTTATTGAGGACTACAAGGTAAAAAAGTCATCATTCTGTCCTCATGGAAATCAATGTATAAAATGCAAATCTGAATGGTATAATGTAAAATTAATGTTTGCTTTCTCATTTATATTTTAAAATGTGTTTGATTGTATTAGCTAACTTTCATTCTTAAACTCAGAATCAGTCCAATTTAAAAAATTAATTGCATTTTGCGAACCACAGCATATTAAAATGGCAAAACAAGAATCAGATTAATCCAGGAACCTTAAGTATGATACCAGCCAATGATTTCTACAATAATCTGATATCGAGAGTCTATTAGACAATCAAAGAACTTTCAGGAGTTTAGTTGCCTGAAAACTAGCCTTGAAGAAGCTGTCTTTCCCCAAACTGCCATTCCAGGAAAATTCTTAAAATTTTTCCAAGAGTTATAGGAAGTGGTTCTAAAAGTATCCGCTTGTGCCAAGAAGCATGGGAAGAAAGAAATCAGAAGTAGGAGTTTTCTCTATTAATCTGTCAAACGAATACTGAGATGTCGGAATCAAGTGATAAACAGCTAAGGACATGCGCTTCAGTTTGTTTCTTCGAAGAGAGAAGTGGCTGGAAGAAGAGAGGTTAACAGCTTAAAAACAGTCCACCTTTTCCTGGAATTAAAATGAGATGCTAAAATAAAAGCAATGAAAAGCAGTAAATTCTCCTTAAGACATTCCAATTTATAGGTCCCCACTCACTTCATTAGCATTTTATCTTCTAATTTTCATACTTTAGAAAATGTTTCTCATAGAAAATATTCTTGAGAAACTCATCTTTGGGTTAAGTTACTCTAAGGGATATTTAAACCGAGGAGCAACCCCAAACTGGTTTATGTTATGTGTGTCTCATACCATAAACCCAGTGATGACATATAAAACTCTCTCATAAAAGCTACTTCATTCCGGGCCAGCCTCGTGGCCCAGCAGTTAAGTGTGCACATTTCACTTCTCGGCGGCCTGGAGTTCGCTGGTTCGGATCCCGGGTGCGGACATGGCACCGCTTGGCAAAAGCCATGCTGTGGTAGGCGTCCCACGTATAAAGTAGAGGAAGATGGGCATGGATGTTAGCTCAGGGCTAGTCTTCCAAAGAAAAAAAAAAAGTTACTTCATTCCACTCTGTCAAGATGGGAAATTATTCACTTCATTGACTGTCTTTCCTAACCTTCATCATGGTTGTAGAAATAAAAGGGAGAATTAAAAACATGGAGATGATAATAAGTTTCGATGATAGTAATAATAATAGAAAAATGATGCATCACAAATGAAAGAACAATCAATTCTACAAAATTCCATTTTCAGAATTCATATTAAAAGACAAATTGTTCACAAAATGAAAAATAAAGGCAGGACTAGTAAGGGTAGGATGACGTGCTTGCATGTGAGTGGAAATCAATTGTCTACTCTTTCCTATAAACACAGAAAACAAAGCAAAGTTTGAAAGGAAAGGGTTTGCAAGGTGTTTCGAGAAGGAAGCCCAAAAAGCAAGAACTTGGCAGTGTCTACCAGACAGGGTACAGAGTAGATCCTGTCACAAGTTTGGAAATCACAGCAGCATCGATCAGCTTCAATATTTTCGGATGTTTCTCAGGCACATTTGCCTCCATTTTTCCTGAGACCAGGCACAAGTAGTTGTATATTTTTACTTATTTTACATCTTGCCCTGATAGAAGAAAAGGAGTATTATCACGGATGGAAGTAAATAATCTGCTCACTGGAAAAAACTCACTTGCTAAATTAGTCTCATAATTTATACTACATTTCCTTGTAAATTTGAATTTTGCAAAACAATTTTTCTTCGAATAAGTTGTGGCAGAGATAATGCTATGTGGTCGAGATATGTTCTTGGACGCTTAGAAAATCTGCGCTTCTCAACACCTTTGCAGTTAGGTGAATGTATGGGACTGCTTTTGTACAGTGAAGCCTGGTTAGAAGTGTCATGTGTCGCTTCCAGGGGATCAGTGAGTTTCCTCTGACTGATGCTCAGGCTCCACCACCCCACCCCACGAGGTCCAGGAAGGTCTGTGTTGCGGTGGCAGAGCCACAAGCTCGAGGCAGGAGAAGGACAGCTGCCCTGGAGTGTGGCTGAGACCTACCGCGGACTTTGTGTGAGATTCAAAGACCATGTTACTATAAGTTGTGTGAAAAGGAGACAAAAATGCATTACTGAAAATCTGCTCATCGTAAAATGATAAGCAGAAATAATAGTGCCAACAATTTTGCAATAGCATAAACAATGGACAAAAAGCCAATATTATTATGAATAATTCAGTTCAGCTAGATTGTAATAAAAGCTATGATGAGTTTGCAGATGAATATTTATCCTTTGAATGCTTTTTCAAACCCTTTCATTACTTTAATGAGTGACATTAACTAGATCCTATATAAAGCATTTCCTTTAAATGATCTGGTAGCAATCATACACACATTCTAAGAGAAATCTTTTACTTTCATATCAGAACAGGAGTGAAGCCTTGTTTGTTTTTCAAATAGGCAGTTATATTTTCACCAGATACAAATAAAGTTCATTAAAATGTATAAAGGATAACATTTCTAAATGATACGCTTCTATCAATTATATTCAACAGCTTCCAGAACAGCCTCTGGGGACATAAATTGCTAAAGTAGAGAGAAGACTTTTGCCTGGAAAATTCAAGTATTTTATTTCAACAAAAACTGTTTTGTAAAGAGCAAAAGACTTTCCTGTATCATAGGGATCTGAGTAAAAATATCTAACATTGAGCTTTAACTTATAATACTTCATAAAAACTCTTTTTTTCCCTTTATCAACATCTGCCTTCCCATATAATGACTTAAGACTTGATATTTATATTGTTTCTGAAGGATTTTAGTTAACTGTATATAATGTTAATATGTGACCCAACTGAAGTTTGCAAACTGAAGCTACGATATACTTTGTGCAACCACTCCTTATATCAATACTGTAATAATGCACTTTGTTCATAAATATTATTTTTAATAGTCTATATTTATTAACTATTTAAAGATACCAGGTACACTCCTATTCTGCCATCTTAATGATGTCCTAATGGAAATTATTTCTATTACCATATATACTCCTTCACTGTATAAATTCCTTATTATTAGAAATGGCTGGCATACATGATAGACACTACTACTCAAGGAAAAGAAAAAAATGGAATTCCCATTATCTCAACCTCAGGACTTAATTTTCTGCCAAATTATTTAAAATTTAGTTATATATGCTAATACCAATTGTACTATAAATTTGTAAACTATAAACATCTCTTATATTAGAAGGCACCAATAGGAGAATGAAAAGATAAGTTATGACTGATACTTGCAAGACATATGACCAGAAAAAATATCTGTACATAAAATATATTAAAAGCATCTAGAAATCAATAAGAAAAAATAAATAAAGCCATAAAAATAATGGGCAAAAAAAGACGATCACAGGTATTTCACAGAAGAGGAAACACAAATCATAAATATTAACTATATTAAAAATTGAATAAATGTAAATTAAAACCACAGTGGGATAGCCTTTTATATCCATCAGCTTGTCAAAAATGCAAAAGTCTGAAAATAGCACGTGTAAATGAAGATGTGAAGGAACTGTGATTTTTCATTTATTTTAATTAAAATAGCTAAATAATTATTAACTTAAAATAAATAATTTAAATATAAAAAGTAATTATTTAAAATAATTAACAAGCTATAATCAGAGTGTTCTCAGACTAGTCATCAGCAACAATGAATGTAGAACTCTGTAATCCTTTAATATTTTGAAGAGAATGATTTAATACTAAGACAAATTATTGTTGATATGTAATGACATAGTAAAAATAACACATTTTTCAAATAGTCCATATACTCTTTTTAGGAATTATTTGGGGAGGAACTTTAAAAATTCATCAGTAAACAAAGGGAGAGGAAGGGCAGAATTCAGTAAATAGCGGATTCAACTTAGGAAAGCAGTGATAAAATGTCCCACATTGACCATTCTTCAGAACGTTTAGAGAGCAACCGGTCTACATAACTTCTGGAAAATGGAGGACATTGGTAGGGTGCTGGAAGTACAAGTAATGGAAATTAAAAGGTAGAGTTTTGCACATACATACTATGACTTTAGGATATCAAGGCAACTGGAAACTCAGGGAGGAGGGGGACTTTAAAAAGAACTGTAGGCCAAAGAAGAATCAAGGTCAAATACGTCCTGTCTTAGCAACTGAAGGAACGTCAAGACAATTCATTCTACACTAATTCCACTTACAGACCTTGGTTAGAAGCACTGTCCACAGGGAAGAATGTGTATTACTAGCATCATTTTTGCATGGTCATAATAATGTAGATGCTATTTGTTGCTTTAAAAAATTTTTTGACTTAGCCTAAGGACAGAACATACCTGTCTTGGTGTGTGATTTTCAGATTAGAAGGTAAATGACATCAACCTTTAAAATGTAAAAGTGTAGATAATATATGATAAGGATTGAATGTGCAGTGTAATATAGAACTGCTGTTATTTTTATTTTAGACAGAAATCAAGAGAACAGTAACATAAAGGAAAAACATAGGAGTATTAGTATATTTTCTAAAAGTTTAGAGGTAGTGACAAAAGAATTGAGAAGAATATCAAACTACATATAAGTGTTATTTATTCATAGGAATGGAAGGTGGAAGTGGAAAATATGCAAAAGAATTATTCAAGTCCTCATCTTTTGTTTTAAAGAATGAATAGATATCATGTAAAGTTATGACTAAAAAGTAGAGCTGTGCAAAATAAAGCTTTGGTTCCAAACATCTAATTTAGAATCTTTCAGTAGGGACCTTTTGGTAGCCAGTCTGCAAGTTGGCCCCCAAAGGTTTCCACTTCCTGGTATTCAAGTTGCAGTGTATTTTCCTTCCACGTTGATTAGGGTTGATGTATTCAATAAAATATTATGGAAACAACAAATCATGACTTCCAAACCTACATCATAAAACATAGCAGGGGCTGGCTTCTGTGGCCAAGTGGTTAAGTTTGCGCGCTCCGCTG